>NC_136420.1:330865740-331018240 GCF_052625555.1 Lactuca saligna
TACATATAAAGAACACCGAAATCCGAGTTATAACGAAGAAGTTATGACCTGTCGAAGTTTCGCGACAGAACCGGCACGACACAGCGCGACGTAAAAAGTGAATTTACGTTAGAGCGATATTTAGCCTTAGCAATCTAAATGAAAGTCGTATAATACGTTAAACCATGAGCATACATAAAAGGAACGCCCAAATCTGACTTCGTATGAGGAAGTTATGATTTTTCGAAGTTTCGACTTAGCAGTATGCAACCCGAATGCTCGATTTGAGACCGAGCGGTTTTTAGCCGAAACAATCTAAATGAGAATTGAAGATCTCATTAATTATAGTAAAACGATAAAAAGATAGGCGAAAACGGACGTCGGATGAAGAAGTTATGATTTTATAACGGAGTTTTCCTGTCCCGGCCTACTAAAAATAAATAATAAAAATAAATTCAAAATTAGCCGACGGAGTCTAAACGAAAGTTGTAGATCGTAGTCTCACCTACGCGTGGATATAAAGAACATTGAAAACGGAGTTGGTATGAGGAAGATATGAATTGTTGAAGTTTATTTAATAATTTCGATATTTAATTTAAATAAAAATTAGCCGATATTATCCATGGGGGGAGTCAGCGACCTTATCGTCGTTACGCCCTGCGTAATGAAATTTACGCCCCGCGTAAATCGGGCTTTAGCCCCCTATAAAAGGAAGTCGAGTGCAGCTGATTCAGTTGCTCATTTCTTCCCGTTTTCTCGCGTTTTTGCATCGTTTTTCGTGCAAGAAATATCCCGAAGCCCCGGTATCATTCCCGATCCCCGAAGCAAGTCCCGAGGCCCCGAAGATCCCGAGAAGTGCAATTCCCGAGCCGAAGCTCTGACCGCGAGGAGTCCGGTTTTTGTGAAGATCTTCCAGATCTACCGAAGAATACTACTTCTACAAGTCGTAGTGCTGTCCGATCATCTTCTGATCAAGTGAGTGTATACTACCTTTCATAAACACAATAATAATACAAGTATGGTTTGATTGTATTAAGTATATTGTTGTTTATATGTGTGAGTGTGTAGTTACTTTCTTCTAACACATAATTATGAAGTATTTTATACGAAATACGTGTTATGTGTATATATATTGTTGTTTATATGTATGAGTGTGTGGTTACTCTCTTCTAAACACATAAATATAAAGTATTAGCTATGAAATACGTGCTATGCGTTATATATTAATTGTCTATATGAGATGGGCTTGGAATTGATGTTTTTATATGGGTGTTAAATGATTTAAAATATATATGTAATTTATATCTACAAATATGTTGGGTAGAACATGGGTAGATGAAATAGTTGATGTGTGTTGAACGAATGTGATAAGGGAAAGGTGAGGATATAATGGTGATGATAATTAGATGATGAGAAACAGGTGATGATAATTAGGTGATGATAGAAAGGTGATGATAATTACGTAATGATAAATAAGTGATGTGAGATGAGAGGAGATACCATAACCTTGACCGGCGATGTGGAAATTTGGCGATGTAGTCATCTACCAGAGTATAGATGGCGACCACGGACTATTCTAGATGACCCCGTGGAAACACCAGCAGGCTCATAACCTGTAGGTGATGAATTACGAGTCCAGGCGATGTTGTGGCTACGTATTCATGCAATGATACTCTAACCCTTACTATGAATTACGAGTCCAGGCGATGTTGTGGCTATATATTCATGCGATGATAGTCTAACCCTTATTATGACTTACTAGTCCAGGCGATGTTGTGACTACGTATTCATGCGATGATCCATAGGAACAAACATACAAGGAAATGTGATGTAAGGAGATGAGAGGTAAATACGATGTAGGAGATGACCCTTAGGATAATTCCTTAGGGAAGGTACTTAAGAAATAAATGGAGATAACGGGGATGAGTAATTGGGTTGATTGTTTGATGATTGAATATAATAATTATATTATTGTGGGTTGAAAACCCTATATGCTCACCAGACTCCCAAGCCTGACCCACTCAGTTTAATTGTATCACAGGTATCGATACGAAGCTGCTTTGCACTGAGAGATTAAAGGAGATGTAAATCATTAGTGTAATTGAATGTAAGTTCTGTTTATGCTTATATGTCTGTATCGGAACATGACATCCCGAGGTTTTATTATTAAATGAAAATACATTCTCTTTGAGAAATGTTTTGATAAGTTATTATCATATCTTGTTTTGGGAACAAATTCCGCAACCGTTTTCTTTAAAAGATTACTCTGATTTTATAAAACAAAGCATAAACAAATCGGTCTTTTCTGGCCGTGAAAATGGGGATGTCACAGTTGGTATCAGAGCATTAGTTTAAGCGAACTAGGAAATTGTAGGAAATTTCTAGACTTAAACTTAGAATACTAAGTAATGATTGTAAGGAGTGTGTCTAAAATATGTTAGGTAGTACACCTAAATTGACACAAGCACTAGTTTATTTTAGGAGTGATGCCTAAAATGCTTTTATGTGCTAAATGTTATATGTTGCCATATATGATATTATTTGTTCGGATCTATGGTTTGTTGCCGACCGGATCTTGAAACCTTATGTGTGTAGGATTCTAAGCATACGTCTATGATATTAGAACTAGCATGTAAACGTTTCGGAGTGATAAGGATGATTTGAATATCTATCGTGAATGAGGATCTAATTTCACCTTATTCGGTGTATAGATCAAAAATGACAAGAACCAGGAGTGGAGCTGGAAACGTGAACGAAAATAGGAATCAACCAGCTGTGGTTGAGCGAGTGGTCGTTGTAGCAGCAACACCTGAACAAATTACAATGGATGGAGTGCGAACCATGATTCAAGCCATGATGGCTGAACAAAAGGAGGAAATGAGACAATTGTTGCTGAACAATAGGAGTGAACCCTCAATACCAGTTGAACAACCTGAGTTGAATGAGGGGTAGTCGGAAGAAGGGAACTATAGTGGGACCATTGGTCAAGCCAACCCACCAATAGTTCGCCGAAACAATAAGGATTGAGACAATGATGGACGTGGATGCAAGTACAAGGATTTCATGGCATCCAAACCACCATGTCTTTCTAGGAGCCCGACACCGGTGCAAGTCATGGACTGGATCTACGAGATGGAGACAATGTTTGAAAGTTGCAAGTGTAGCAACAGACAGAAGACCGCTCTTGCAATCCCTCTGTTAAAATTTGGAGTACTGAACTGGTGGAAGTTACTGGCTGGTTCAATGCCCAAGGGGGAAGCTAGCAAGATGTCTTGGGAAGAGTTCGTGGAGCAAATGAAAATGCAATACTGCTCTGAGCAGGATCTTCTGGAAATCAACAATGAGTTCCAGAATTTAAAGAAGGGAAAATTGAGTGTCACTGAATACGCTACAAGCTTTACGGAGAAGATGAAGCTTATTCCATACCTAATTCCAACTGAACTTTCCAAGGTCAACAAGTTTGCCAATGGATTACCAGCGGACTTTGGTCCGATAGTCAGGCAAGCAACCACTCTGAAAGCCGCCATCTGGGCAGCCAAGAATGTTGAGACCCAAATAAGGGAAAAGGGTCTAAAGAGAGTTGAAGTTGGAGGGAAAAGGAAACACGAGGGATCTTCAATGATCAAAAAAGAAACCAAACTCTCAAAATCCGAAGGAAAAGATGAAACCAAGTGGTGTGAAAAGTGCAAGAAGAAGCACTTCGGAAGATGCGATGGAGAAGTGACCTGCTATAAGTGTGGTAGGATCAGTCACTATTCCAAAGATTGTAAGTTCGACATTAGGAAGTGTTAAGAATGTGGAGATGGTGGTAATATTTCGAAGAACTGCCCAAAGAAGGACAATGCTGCAAAGAAAAATGTACCGCCACAGCCAAGGGCATTCTACATGATCCTCGACGAAGCGAATCAAGGATGAGGATTTTATATCCAACGATCAAGTTATGAAGTAACAGTGTGAATAGTAACTTATGATGTAGCCTCTTAGAGGCATAGTATAGGGTGAACTTGAACTTTTGTGTAATAGTTTCAAGAATTAATATAAACCCTGGTTTTGTTATCTGGTGTGTTGAATGATTATATGATTTATGTATGGTGACTTGGTTAACTGCGAGACAATACTTGGGACGAGTATGAGTAGGTGTGAATGGTAGTAGAGATCTATACTACCGGAAGCACAGGACTCACACTTGGATCAGGGAAAGTCGCAAGGTTACCAAGAAGCTAGTAATTGATTTCGTTTTATTCAAGTTTGTCATTACCCTTGTTTCGGTAATGGCTAGTGGGATGATGGTTATTCCGACCACAATGGTCATATTAAATTGAGTCCGACTACGATGAGAGGTCATCGGGACTCGACCCATCGGTTAGTTAAAATAGATAAATGAATGTATTTACCCTAAGAAGAAGAAGGGGTCCACGATAAGGATTTATTTTTGTAACTTTAAGATTTCGATTGAAAGTCCAACATAGTACGAAGAGTAGATGCAGGATTGAGCATCAAGGTTATTACTTAGGATGGAGAGATAACTTATGGAGTCAGTATACGAATCCTATTTCGTTAATGATTCCGGGACGTAATCATCCTAAGGGGGAGATAATTGTGACGCTCGTAGATTCGGGCTAGTCAATTTAGAGACGATAGGCGTCAAAAATGAATTTTTGATGAAAGATTATTTATAATGAATAATCTTAACTAAGTTATAATATATGTTACAAGGTTTACGTACATATAAAGAACGCCGAAATCCGAGTTATAACGAAGAAGTTATGACCTGTCAAAGTTTTGCGACAGAACCGGCACGACACAACGCGATGTAAAAAGTGAATTTACGTTAGAGCGATATTTAGCCTTAGAAATCTAAATGAAAGTCGTAGAATACGTTAAACCATGAGCGTACATAAAAAGAACGCCCAAATCTGACTTCGTATGAGGAAGTTATGATTTTTCGAAGTTTCGACTTAGCAGTATGCAACCCGAATGCTCGATTTGAGACCGAGCGGTTTTTAGCCGAAACAATCTAAATGAGAATTGAATATCTCATTAATTGTAGTAAAACAATAAAAAGATAGGCGAAAACGGACGTCGAATGAAGAAGTTATGATTTTATAACGGAGTTTTCCTGTCCCGGCCTACTAAAAATAAATAATAAAAATAAATTCAAAATTAGCCGATGGAGTCTAAACGAAAGTTGTAGATCGTAGTCTCACCTACGCGTGGACATAAAGAACATCGAAAACGGAGTTCGTATGAGGAAGATATGAGTTTTTGAAGTTTATTTAATAATTTCGATATTTAATTTAAATAAAAATTAGCCGATATTATCCACCGGGTTCTGCAAGGAAGCATCTCGACAGGGCCGCAACCAGTGGTTGATGTCGGAATGAGGTAGTTAACAGAGGTAGAATCGACATCTGTCTCGCCTGCTGGAAAGCAGCGACCTTATCGTCGTTACGCCCTGCGTAATGAAATTTACTCCCCGCGTAAATCGGGCTTCAGCTCCCTATAAAAGGAAGTCGAGTGCAGCCGATTCAGTTGCTCATTTCTTCCCATTTTCTCGTGTTTTTGCATCGTTTTTCGTGCAAGAAATATCCCGAAACCCCGGTATCATTCCCGAGCCCCGAAGCAAGTCCCGAGGCCCCGAAGATCCCGAGAAGTGCAATTCCCGAGCCGAAGCTCTGACCGCGAGGAGTCCGGTTTTTGTGAAGATCTTCCAGATCTACCGAAGAATACTACTTCTACAAGTCGTAGTGCTGTCCGATCATCTTCTGATCAAGTGAGTGTATACTACCTTTCATAAACACAATAATAATACAAGTATGGTTTGATTGTATTAAGTATATTGTTGTTTATATGTGTGAGTGTGTAGTTACTTTCTTCTAACACATAATTATGAAGTATTTTATACGAAATACGTGTTATGTGTATATATATTGTTGTTTATATGTATGAGTGTGTGGTTACTCTCTTCTAAACACATAAATATAAAGTATTAGCTATGAAATACGTGCTATGCGTTATATATTAATTGTCTATATGAGATGGGCTTGGAATTGATGTTTTTATATGGGTGTTAAATGATTTAAAATATATATGTAATTTATATCTACAAATATGTTGGGTAGAACATGGGTAGATGAAATAGTTGATGTGTGTTGAACGAATGTGATAAGGGAAAGGTGAGGATATAATGGTGATGATAATTAGATGATGAGAAACAGGTGATGATAATTAGGTGATGATAGAAAGGTGATGATAATTAGGTAATGATAAATAGGTGATGTGAGATGAGAGGATATACCATAACCTTGACCGGCGATGTGGAAATTTGGCGATGTAGTCATCTACCAGAGTATAGATGGCGACCACGGACTATTCTAGATGACCCCGTGGAAACACCAGCAGGCTCATAACCTGTAGGTGATGAATTACGAGTCCAGGCGATGTTGTGGCTACGTATTCATGCGATGATACTCTAACCCTTACTATGAATTACGAGTCCAGGCGATGTTGTAGCTATGTATTCATGCGATGATAGTCTAACCCTTATTATGACTTACTAGTCCAGGCGATGTTTGTGACTACATATTCATGCGATGATCCATAGGAACAAACATACAAGGAAATGTGATGTAAGGAGAGGAGAGGTAAATACGATGTAGGAGATGACCCTTAGGATAATTCCTTAGGGAAGGTACTTAAGAAATAAATGGAGATAACGGGGATGAGTAATTGGGTTGATTGTTTGATGATTGAATATAATAATTATATTATTGTGGGTTGAAAACCCTATATGCTCACCAGGCTCCCAAGCCTGACCCACTCAGTTTAATTGTATCACAGGTATCGATACGAAGCTGCTTTGCACTGAGAGATTAAAGGAGATGTAAATCATTAGTGTAATTGAATGTAAGTTCTGTTTATGCTTATGTGTTTGTATCGGAACATGACATCCCGAGGTTTTATTATTAAATGAAAATACATTCTCTTTGAGAAATGTTTTGATAAGTTATTATCATATCTTGTTTTGGGAACAAATTCCGCAACCGTTTTCTTTAAAAGATTACTCTGATTTTATAAAACAAAGCATAAACAAATCGGTCTTTTCTGGCCGTGAAAATGGGGATGTCACCCTAAACTTCCCACACATCCCAAAAATGATGAATCTAGATGAATAGCAGCCCAAAAACGAGATAATACCTCAAAAGGAAGCCCCAACAGCAAGGAAATCCGAATCTAAGCAAAGCCCTTTGCTCTAAGCCTCCCAACTCTCTAAGATCTTCCTCCAAATCTCTTCTCCAAGGCTCAAATTCACTCAAATCCTTCACACTCACGCTTCTATGGTTTTCTGGACTTCAAGGGGAGGTAAGGAGGCTGGGGAGAGGGTATAATGTCCTTTATATATGCATCATCCCCCGAAATTAGGGTTTTCTTCACTCAGCGCCTACTTGCCGAGTCCAGCCTTGGACTCGCCGAGTTGGCCACTTAACACGCGACCTGAGTCGCGACCCTACTTGCCGAGTCCACCCATGGACTCGCCGAGTTGCCCTTCAAATTTACACTTTTAACCCCGAACTTGCACTCCTGGACTCGGGATGTTACATTTATCATGGTGGGAAGCATTCTGTTTCGGATTTGGGCTACAATTCGACTCCAATAAACATTCCAACAAATAATGAGATGTTTGATGTAATTGATGATGTTATGGCGGAACAAAATACAAATGAAGAAAATACAGATGATGAAGGACGAGGCATGGACCCAGACGACTTTAGGTGAAGTTGGTGAATCAAGTGTGGTTGCTAGGAGGAATGTTGCTCCTAATATAAACGATAACGATTTCATTAATGATGAAAATGAAGATGATGATACGTACTCTTCAGATGAAGAAATAAATAATGAAAACTATGACAGTGATGATGATGTTGTACATGTATATTGTTCTAGTGATGAATCTGATTGACGGTATGTTATTGATATTATATGTCGTGATTGCTTATAATATTTGTTAAATTTTGAAATGTTGCTTATTTGTAGTTTTATTATATTTTCTGAATGTTTATAATATTTGTTAAACAGATGGCAGAAGTCGCGAGGGGACACGGAGGAGACGGTGGGGATAGACCTCCACACGGGATTGCACGTGGTGTACCATTGGGTTGTCAATCTTATAAGTTATTTGAAATTTTTAATTATTATATATATTAAAGCTTTAAATTTATAAATTTCCAATTGTATATGTAAATATATCACAAGCGAAGAATGTGAATGTGAATATGCGTGGCAAAGGGAGAAACTTAAATTTGTACGATGAGTATGAAAAAAACAAGTGTAGGCCTTTGGATTTGAAAATTGATATCTCCGGACGGACGTATCGATTTATAGGGGACAACGGGAAAATGTTTGTCAGACTGATCTCAAATCTAGTGGGATCAAAGGTACCGTTGTATTATCATACTTGGCGTCGTGTTCCTACCAAGTATAAAGTTGATTTATATCCCGAGCTAGAGGTAAATATACAATATATTTTATATGTATTGAATTTTACACTTATTAAATATTTTTTTACTAATCAAATATGTTTTTCCTTTTGCAGACTTATTTTGATATTAATAGGTATCGGGGCACAAACTTGTGGGAACCCCTTCGAACGGGTATCCAAGCAGATATGCAAAGAGCTTATCGAGAGCGCAAGTATCAGATAAAAAAATATTTTGAAAGAGTTGGTGGATATCGTAATGTGGAAAGGGCAAGAAGACATCCACTGAATGATTGGACCGCCCAAGCTTGGAACGATATGATTGATTTGTTGTTTTTGACCGAGGAATACAGACGCACATCTGAAGAAAATAAAGTTACTAGGTCGAAACTCCCACACACAAGTGTTCACGGATGTAGACCCTATGCTCAACGGCGTTATTTAGAGGTAATAAAATACATTAGTATTATTTAAAAATGTTATTAACATTTGTACAAATATATTTATTATTTTTTCACTTATTATAGGAACAAATAGGAATCAAGTCGCAGCATATTGAGGGTTGGAGACAAATGCGCTACAAAGAAGGTTTGGGTTGATGTACAAGTCGAGCAGAAGAAGACTGGGTAAGTGATAAACGAAATGAATATGTTGTTTAAATATATTATTATTAATTATAGTTTCTTGTTTAAGGAATATTATTATTTTTTGAATGTTTAAGTTTAGTTGTTTGTTTTAATTAACGTATGTTAATTGTTTTCTTTGTTTTAGGAGAAAATTCAAAATGAATATGAGAAAATGCAAAACGAGGTTGGGGAAGGAGGAGAAGTAAACAAGGAAGAATGTTTAGAACGTGCCCTTGGGACGAGACGTGGACATGCTTGCGGGGTGGGTAGGAGACTGACCGCCAACTTCGGTTTAATTCCAAATGAACGGCCTTCCACTTCCAAATCGTCTCAATCTCAATCCCAATTTGATGCACAACAAATGCAAGAATATTTGCAACAATATAATGCATCATTGGCGGCTTGTATTCCGAACTTCCAACCACCACCATTTCCTAACTTTCTATTCAACTATAACACACAAGCAAGTAGCTCTCAACAATTTGCCGAAAGGATGGAAGAAGGAGAATGAGAAGAAGAAGAAGAAGAAGAAGGAGAAGACGATTATGATAATGATGATTGATGTTTTTTTTAGTATTATGAATAATGTTAGTTAACTACTTATTGTAATATTAAACTTGAATTTTATGTTTTGAATTTGAACAATGGTACCTAGTTAATGTATTTCAATTGATATATGCTGCAATGTTTTTTTGGATTTGTTAAAAATGCAGGAATGGTAATGTACAAAACCTGTAAAGCTAAAAAAACCAACCAGTAGCTATTCCCGACGACCAGTCGTCGCTATAGGTCCATAACCGTTAACTGATAAAACCCTATAGCGACAACACGGCGTCGTAATAGCTTCAACTTGTCCAGCCAACTAGTCGTCTCCATAGCTATCCCGATAACTTGTCGTCGTCATAGGATTTTAATAAAACTTTATGTTTTTTCCCTCGAAAATATTATTGACAAAATCTGTGCCGACGACATGTCGTCGCAATAGAGCTAGCTATACCGACAACATCTATGCCGACGACCTAACAGACCTATGCCGATGACTTTTTCCCGACGACTTATCGTCCCCATACCTTATGCCGACGACTTGTCATTTCTATAGGATCTGAAATTGTCGTCTCCATAGGGTCCGATTGTTGTAGTGTGATTTGACATAAAACTAAAAACAGTTTTTTTTTTTTTTTTTTTTTAATGCTCCAAAAATTTGTTATAAAAGTATTTTTAAAATGTCCAAAAGATTAGTTATTAAAAGATAACTCCTACGTTCATTTTTTATTTTATATTTTGTGATATTCTCAAAATATAAAAATCCCAAAATAAATATGAAATGTGTGGATAAACCTCCTGAAAAACTATATATTCCGATATAATCAGATATGAAGTTAGTCGTCATCTTCGGATCAGGTCCTTGATCAGACCTTCTTGCAGTCAAACTCCCATGACGACCAAACATCGTTCTCACCATTCTTGCGCCGCCTGTCGCTTCTCGCGCCGCTGCTGTCCGGTGGACTGCCCTTTCGCACCATATTTTCCGGCCGATCAACCCCAAATCTTCCGATACGTCCACCGTCTTTACGGCACCGGAAAGATCTTGAGGATACTAAACCTGCTGAACGACAATCTTCAGAAACAAGAAGCGATGATATCGATTAAATACGAATCTTACATCCGTCATATTAATCCAGTTGACGGATGTTACGGAGTTACTGTTTATCTGCAACAAAAACTGGTGAACATGATGCGACAGCTTCAATATGTTCGTCTTTTGCTCGATTTTCATAGAAGAAACAACCACGATCAAATACAAGATCCTCCAGTTAAAAACGAGATCATAAACGATCAAAGTGTTGGTGGATCGAGTAATACCACGACTGATCAGACGATCTACGAGAATGATCAAGGGTTTTCCTTCGTTGGATTAAGTGATCGTAATGCTAATGAAGTCGTGAGCAGAAGAATGGAATCGCCATCTAAGAATTTGGATGATAAAGAGATAACGAACGATGATCTGATGCGAATTCTATCTGATTTTGATTAATCTCAATAGGATTTTATAGAAATTTAGTGTGGTTCGCTTCTTAATGATCAACAATCGTTGATGGGATCAAAAGAAGCATATGAATTTAGGGTTTCAAGAATCATAAATGCACATATATGACTTTCCTCAATACGTTTCCTGAGTTATTGATTCTTTATTTCATTACAAACATGTACATTTTTTTATGAATAAACCAATAAGCAATTCGTTCAAATGCATTGTGTTCTTGTTCACGAATTGTGTCATGTTTTGCTAAGAAGCTCGGAATTAAAGAAATCATCTTCTCCGATGATGTTTAAAAGGTCAATTTTACATACGGTTCCTCTATCGACCCGCAATGGGTAATCCGGTAATCCAAACACAAAAGACCATCTTTTGTTCCGATTCCAAGAGTGCTAAAACTAAAAATTACGACGACTCACGTTTAAAAAAATTACTAACAACTTATGTTTTAAAAAATGGGCTTAAAATAAAAGGTTGTATTTTAGCAAATAATGGATTGTTCCAATTTCAAAATTCCACTAAATTTCACCTCTTGTTTAAGATTTCACCCACTTTCATTTTGATTGTCGATTAAAATTATGTCTTCTACTCATCTATCTCCTAGTGAAAGACGTAAAAAAATGAAAAATAAAAAAACTTTCAAAGTGGGTACTGTGGGTGTAGCTTAACAAAAAAAAAAAAAAATTGAAAAAAGAAAATAATAATAATAATGATAAGGGCAATTAAGTTGATTCATGTATGTCAAGGACTATATACGTGACAGAAAGAAACCATAGGGATACTCTATGTCCAAATTGAAAACATAGGACTTATTAAAATATATATATATATATATATATATATATATATATATATATATATATATATATATATATATATATATATATATATATATATATATATATATATATATATATATATATATATATATATATATATATATATATACACACACATAAAACAAGGACATTTTTGTAATTTACCAAAAAGTTTATAACACATAATCGAATTGACACATGAAATTACCACCGACCTTTTATTTCTTCCAAAATTTCCGATTCAAAAGGCAAATCTTCGGTTCCTTTTTCGTCAACATTGAGCCTTCCAAAAAAATCTTCATTCTTTCACGCTCGTGTATCGCAACGAAATCCATTTCGCCGGACTGCTTGATTTCCGATCAAGTTTGAAATGGATTTATTCCCGAATCATTCGACGATACGTCTCAAAAGTTATCGGGATAAATACCTCGTTGCAGACAACGACGAAGAATCCGTCTCCCAAAATCGAGATGGATCAACAAGGAATTCACATTGGACAGTGGAAATCATCGATGAAGATTGCATATCATTAAGAAGTTGCTATGGGAAATACCTAACTGCATCAAACAAACCCTCAATTCCAGGAATGCGAGCTCGATACCTCAAAGTTACCCAAACCCAACTCGGGAATCTTAACGCTGATAATCCGATCTCAGCTGTCGATGATTGTTCTGTCACAGGGAAATGGAGTTCTGCGCTTCAATGGGTTCCGGTGATAACAGAAGACGGTTCTGAAGTTCGATTGAAGACTCATTACGGAAATTATCTGCAATCGAACAAGGGTCCGCCGCCGTTGGGGGCGATGGTGACTCATGATCTTCCTCGGAAAGAAGGGCCGATGAACAAAAGGATTTCTTGGCAAGTCGAATTGGTGGATTCGTCTTCGGATTCAGATGCATCGAAACAATCTGATTCTGTTAAAACCAGAATGGCGCTTTATGCTAAAGCGTTTGCGAGTAAGGGGAAGGAGAAGATCAAGGGGTCTGGAAAAGGAGGAAAAGCATGATCTTGAAGCCATAACCACCGTCCACCGCCATCACCACCGTGAACGTGATCCCTGAACATAACCGTCACAATTAGATAAAATTCGTTGGAAAAGATTTCCCATAGAAAAAGAAAAAAAAAAAAAAAAAAGATTGGCATGTAATTAGTCACTAATTATATCCATATTATTGCACTTAATTCATATGTTACTTATAAATTATAAGAAAAAGAACAAAGTTTACTAGTGAATCGATCCCATTCCCATACATTTTGAGGGAACATGTTTTCACCAAAAGTATGATACCATATTGAATCATCCCAAATCCCAAAAATGTTACTTCGAAGCCATTTGAACTAAATACATTTCACTATTCCAATGTTGATAATGAAACAAAATAATCTATAGATTTGGTATAAACTGAATAAGGTTTTAGGTTTGTGCTAGATACCCGACGATTCAGTGTTGTTTAGCAAGGTTGTTGAACATATATGTTCAACGAAAAACTACCATTTTAACTAAAATTAGAAAAACAATTCTTTGTAAGTTGATGTAGATATATTCATAAATAAAAAAGCTAGGTGGTTAATTAAACGCCCTTAATGGCTGAAGGCTGAATCATTCAAAGTTGTCTATTAATGGTTCTATTACGAGGCTATTAATCAAGACATAAGGATGTTATAAAGTTTTCATCATGATGCCATATGCATGTAAGGTTTCTAGTAAAACGATAACATAAACTTTCTACGTAATGACAAAATGTTTGTAGTTTCAACATTGTTTGAATTCGAGATATACAAAAATACCGAGTCAAAATTAGTACATCTGATTACATATTTTCTAATAAAACAATTACCTTTTAAACTCATGTTTTGAGAAAAAACAAATAATCAAATTTCACATTCGTTTATGGTATGTATTGAATGTGACACACAATTCAATTATTCAGGTAAGAAATAAATATCAAAACATAACCAATGCAATTCTTAAAACATTATGTGGTATCTTACATTGAATGTTGGCATGTTTTATGACATATGTGTGTTTGGGCATGTACTTAATACATGAAATCATCGACTAAATATGTAGTATAGGATGTGTGCTTATTGACCAATATTAGTCTTCTGTAATATAATCTAAGGGGCATGTAGCGATGACAACACTGAAATGATGATAGAGGAAAACAAAATTTGTTTTCGAATGGTAGAGATCTTATAAAAACACCAAACTAGCAAGAGACTACCAGGGAAATAAATAAATCAAACAATGACCAACAATCACCATATTCACATTAGTCATTGGCATGGATATACATCACATCAAATAAAAAGTTAAATTCATTTAAATGGATTTTACATAATTAGTAAAACAATCATTAATAATATAATGGACTTGATGCAAAATATATGACCCACATGGTCGAATGGCAAAAACTTAAATGTTTTTTTTGCAAACCTAGGATTATCGATTGGTCCATCTAGCCAAAATACAATTAGGGTTTCATGGGGGTCACACGACCACATCAATGGGGCAAAGGCCACATGAAATGACATAACTGTGTGTATATTAGCACACAACCCACAACAATGGAAATAAGCCGTTAGATGAGCGTTGTAACCTCCTTCCAGACAAAGATAATAATAATAATAAAAAAACATTTCTTAAACAAAGATTGGTCTAGTTTTCAAGGTTCTAAAATCTAAAATACATCCCTTAATATAATAATAATAATAAAAAAACAACAAATATTTATAAAATTTAAAATTTAGTTGCAACAGAAGGAATGTATTCACAACGTAACCGAATCACATAAAAAATTATTTCAGAAATAACCTGATATAGTCCCAAAGCCATATCATTATGTAACAAAAACTCTAAAAAGGTTCACAACAATTAGAGGCAGTCCATAACTTGAAGTTCCCTATGTGTTAGATAGGATGCAAATTCTCAAATACAAGGACCCAAATAGCTCCCTTCTAGCGATATCCACACATAAACGGATTTAGGCACCAATGAATGAGTGCTAACTCTAATAGGTGAACAAAAATGGGTTTTAGGGTTTAGATACAACAAAACATACTTTCTTATAATTCTCAACAGGACGGTTCTAAACATATTTTGGGCTCGGCACGAGAGATAAAAAAAGACCCTTAAAATACATAAATTTCATTAACTTTTTAATAATAACTCAATAACTGAAAGAAAATTATTTGTACTAGCTTCTAAATATAACATTTTCGATTAAAAAATTATTAATGATATCTTCAAGATCGATCTTATAATAAGTAAAATTCATAAAAAGTTTGGCCCTTTTAAAAAATAGGTCATGGATAGTCACCCCTATCGCCATCATCTAGGACGGGTCTGATTCTTAAATGAGTTTAGATCATAATCACAAGGAACGTGAAAGTGCCTTCGAATTACATTTTGGATCGTGCGTTCCAGGTTGTGGTACATTTATGTACCAAACATTGATGGATCGTGGCCTAGAACGTGATATGTGGTGTTCCTAATTTTGTATTTGATTCAATTGGGATCGAGAATTGATGGACTCTAAAACATGAATTGGTGAAATTGGGATTGTGTACTGGTACAATTGGAACTCAAGTGAGTCGCCCACTGATTTAACTGAAATCCCGTTTTTTTTCTCTGTTATGTGATTATGCTATATGTTGGAAAATATACAATTTATTTTCAATTGATTTGTTTTTTACTTAATTAATTGTTATTATATGTAATTGATTTCACTGGATCATTTATATGATTGCACATTGATTTTCCATATATTTAATTGATTTCATGATTCCAAAGCTAATGTGGGTGGGATCGAGAAAAAAATAAGGATTGATTGATTTCATTTTATATTCCTGTTTTTTATTTGGGATAATAACTTGAAAGGGTAACGAACTTTCGATGTTTTCCACATTTAGTCACTAAACTTTTTTTCGTTATCTATTTGCCATTGAACTATTCAAAATGTTCACATTTTACCCTTATGACCGGCTGTTACCGGTCATAAGGGTAAAATGTGACCAGTTTCAATAGTTTAGTGGAAAATACATAACGAAAAAAGGTTTAGTGACTAAATACGAACAAAATCGAAATTTTGTTTCCCTCTAAAAAGTTCAATGACTAAATGTGAACAAACTTCCTCTTGTATTATGTTTTAGCAAATTATTTATTTTTGTTAAATTGTAGCAATATTGTGGATAAAGAAATCTATGAAATAAAAAATTAAAAAAAAAAACCCTGAAAATGTATTAAAAAAAACCGAAACCGAAATAAAAAACCAATGGGTTGACATTTTCCAAAATAAAAAATCAAAATTTTCAATATGATTTTGGTTTTACAAAAAAATGAATCATTCTCACTGATGTGAATTATGACCATTGGTTTGGCATGCGGAATTTGTGACATTCCATGAATATGTAGTTACAACATCGTCTGAACTCATAATTCATAGTAAGTGGTTAGAGTATCATCGCATGAATACGTAGTTACAACATCGTCTGAACTCGTAATACATCACCTACAGGTTAAGGTTATGGTATCTCCTTTCATCCTACATCACCTATTCATCATCATCTATTTACCCAATTATCATCACCTTTCTATCATCACCTATCTCTTATCATTTTATTTCATCACACACCAACTATTTCATCTACCCATGTTTCATCCGCAACATATTTGTAGATATAAAATAAATATACCGTTTAAATCTTTTAAAACATGTATAAAATCGCTCATCCAGCATAGACAACAAGTATTCAAATAATATGCACACATAGCACGCAATTTATATAAATTACTTCATATCTATGTGTAAGATGAAAGTAACTATATATACCATAAAAATTCCATAAATGCTTTCTAACTTCAAACCCCAAGGTTTGCTATACTAAAGCTTCATATTCTCGGCTCTCTGGACATAGAAGGGTCCAGATCTATAATACAAACTTGCAAGAGGGGTTTGAGGCATTCAAAACCCCAAAGATGAAGTGATTCAAGCCCTAACCCCAAAATGGAATCTACACAATAGGGAAGGAAAGGGGTTCATTTTTGTACCTCAGAATGAAGATCCTTGCTTGAATAACTCCGAACAATAATCTTCCTTGGTCCCTCTTGCTGGAACTTTTCTCCTTTCTTGCAAAATCACACCAAAAAGCTCAAGATAGCTCTTCCTCTCACTCTACACACTAAAGCTCGCTAGGGTTCTCACTTATGGGAAAGGTAGTTGCAATTGAAGGCCATAAGTGCCTTTAAATATGGCTCGGACCCAAAGATTTTGTAACATCCCGAAATATCAAGAGTAGAGTTGAAGGGCTAAAAGAGTAAATTGGGAAAGAGTGACTCGGCGAGTCCATGTGCGGACTCGGCGAGTAGAGTCGCGACTTGGTCGCGTGTTAAGTGGCCGACTCGACGAGTCAGTGTAATGGACTCAACGAGTAGGCGCTGAGTGGAGAAAACCCTAATTCTCGGGGTTGAGCCTTATATAAAGATCATTATGTTTTCCTCCCAGCCTCTTTATCACCCCTTGAGCCCCAGAAAACCCTAAATCGCAGAGAAGCACCATTGTTGAGTGGATTGGAGCTTGGAGAAGTAATTGTTGAAGGAATTTTGGGAGATTGAAGGCTTGGAGCAAGGGGCTTTGCTTGGATTCGAATTACATTGCAGTTGGGGCATCTCTTAGAGGTAATATTTCATTATTGGACTGTTGTTATGTTGTTTCTTCATTTTGGGGTTTGTGGGAATTTGTCTATGGATGTAATTGTTGGGATTTAGCCATAAGAACTTTCCTATGTGCGCATGCAAAACCCTATTGCTTGGATCTAGGCTTTCTAATAAACATGCTTTTGAATCCAAGACTTCTAATGGCTAATTAGGTTAAATAACAATATTAAAACAGATCTAGAATCATACCTTTGAATCCCTTGTTGATCTTGTTTGTCTTGGAGCTTCTAGAGTCACAATTGTCACTCCTCTAATGGCTTACAAACACCAATAGCAAACAAGATGATTTAGGAGAGAGGAGAGGGGAGGAATTCGACCAGAGGTTCCTTGCTTAAGGTTGTGTGTCCAACTCCCACATCCATAGGGTCTATTTATACTATCAGACTCCTTAAGGGTTTCACCCTAAACCCTAATTGGATAATCTTCTCTTAAGGCTATCCAAATCCATTCCATAGATAACCCTATGGACGATTTTGAGCTATCCTAAAGCTCTTAGAATCCGTCCAAGGTGTATCCTAATGAATTTATAGTCTAAAGTCTAACTATCAAACAATTGACAGTTTATACCCTCTTATTTAATTAATCTCTTTAAGTCACCAAATTAATACCAATTAATTTATGACATATATTAATCAAATAGCCAAATATTATCCCTTATAATATTTACTCTCTCTTAACAAATCATCCTTCAAGTTGCTATGGTGAAGACAACCCAAAAGGACCATGCACCACCGAATATAGTTATAGTCTTAGACACTATTCCAACAGTCTCCCACTTGGATAAGTCTAGTAACTATACAAGTACAATACGGTTTGCAATCGTAGCTCTCAAAGACGCTGTCAACTCTGATCTAATCAATCTTGTACTTTAGATAAGGGATCATACAGTCCTCTGTTAGATATCATGCTGACAATCCTATGGAATGGTTAGTCTAGCATTTAGATTTCTCGATCTCCGATTTATTTGACATAGAACTTAATCGAACACATCAATTCAGTTCTGACCGGGCCCGGCACATAAGTCAAATCAAATCATCGAGTGGCCAAGACATCTCTTCTATCCTCATAGGATAAAATCTACAGATAAACTTCGACTTATATGCATTTACTTATTCATTAACCAACTATACACAACAATGCGTTTTATAACATCAAGTTACTGATGCGTTTTCGCATTATCAATGCACAATCAATTAACAAATAATAAACCATATATCTAGGTTTTAAGACCATATGATATTATCGTCTTGCGATCACCTTTTATATCGTATTCCATAAGGTGATTCCAGCAAGCGTGGGTTTATTCCAATGCTCAAAACCAGTTCATAAGCACTCATGAACGTTGCAGCAACCCTTGCTATGTCTAACACCATTTAGACACTCTACACACCAATTCATGACAATCTTCATTCATATCTACTCCCAACATATGAACGATTGTGGACCATTTGAATAATTCGATTATTCCTAATAAACTCAATTATTCTGGAAGTCAAAACATGCAAAGTGAAACAATAGTTAAACAACTAACATGTGATAGTAACTTTACTCATAAATAAAACTTCTTTATTTAATCATCAAATGTCAATTACATTTATCTATTATACGTTTCTAATACTATCTAATCTATGCTAATATCATCCTTCAGCCCAATACTCCTAGCATGCTGCAAGTGCTTAACCCTACTCAGTCCCTTCGTAAGCGGATCTGCTGGGTTATCTTCTGATGATATCCTCTTCACTACGAGTTGTCCTTCTTCTACACGATGTCTAATGAAGTGATATTTTCTGTCGATATGTCGAGATCTACCATGATCCCTCGGTTCCTTGGTCAAGGCAACCGCACCTTCGTTATCACAGAAAATCTCCATGGGCTCCTTTATGGCCGGCACAACTCCAAGATCACCGATGAAGTTCTTCAGCCATATTGCCTCCTTCGACGCTTCGCTCGCTGCGATGTACTCTGATTCGCACGTTGAATCAGCTACGGTTTCTTGCTTGGAACTTTTCCATGTCACTGCTCCTCCATTTAGGGTAAAGACCCAGCCCGACTGCGAACGGTAGTTGTCCCTGTCGGTCTGAAAGCTGGCGTCACTATACCCTCGCACCTTCAAGTCATCACTCCCTCCAAGGACTAAGAACCATTCTTTCGTCCTCCGAAGGTACTTAAGGATGTTCTTCACCGCAATCCAATGTGCTTTGCCAGGGTTCCCTTGATATCTGCTAACCATGCTCAAAGCGAAGGCTACATCAGGGCGAGTACAAGTCATAGCGTACATGATTGAGCCAACTGCGGAAGCGTATGGTACTCGGCTCATTTCTGCTATCTCAGCTTCGGTACTCGGACTTTGAGTCTTACTCAACTTGGCATTTCCTTGTATCGGTAGTTCTCCCTTCTTTGAGTTTTCCATACTAAAACGTTTTAGTACCTTCTCCAAGTAAGTATTCTGACTAAGTCCAATTAGTCTCTTACTTCTTTCTCTTACTATCCTTATTCCCAAAATGTAAGAAGCCTCTCCGAGGTCCTTCATAGCGAAGCACTTCCCGAGCCAGGACTTAACCTCCTGCAGAGTCGGGATGTCGTTTCCTATGAGTAATATGTCATCGACATATAGAACGAGGAAGCTTACTATACTCCCACTGGCTTTGACATATACACAAGATTCGTCTTCGCTTCGTACAAATCCAAACTCTTTGACTTTCTCATCGAAGCAAAGATTCCATCTGCGAGACGCTTGCTTAAGTCCATAAATGGACTTCTCAAGCTTACACACTCTATTCGGATGCTTCGGATCCACAAACCCCTTTGGCTGAGCCATGTAAACATCCTCAGCCAACTTTCCGTTAAGGAAAGCGGTCTTGACATCCATTTGCCAAATCTCATAATCATGAAATGCGGCAATTGCTAGCATCACTCTAATAGATTTAATCTTCACAACTGGTGAGAAGGTCTCATCATAGTCAACTCCGGGAGTTTGAGTAAAGCCCTTGGCAACCAATCGCGCCTTATATGTGTGTACGTTCCCATCCACGTCGGTCTTCTTCTTGAAGATCCACTTGCACCCTACGGTCTTACGTTCGGGCACGTAATCAACCAAATTCCAAACTTGGTTATCGTACATGGATTGGATCTCGCTATCCATCGCCTCTTTCCATTTCGCAGACTCCGGGCCTGCCATGGCTTCCTTATAGCTATTAGGTTCATCAAGATTTACTAGTGTACCATCACTAATATACGTGTCCCCTTCGGTAGTAATATGAAAACCATAAAACTGGGGTTGAACTCTAACTCTATCGGAACGTCTAAGAGGTAAGGATTCGTCAATCGGTTCAATCGGAGTTTCCTCCTCGGGTTGAATGCCAGCGGTAGAGGTTCCTTCATCTATCGATTCTTGAATCTCTTCAAGTTCGATTTGCCTCCCACTGTCTCCTTGGCTTATGAGTTCTCGCTCTCGGAAAACTCCTCTCCTCTCAACAAAGATAACATTATCTTTCGGTCTATAGAAGAGATATCCAAAGGAAGTTTGCGGGTAGCCGATGAAAATACATCGCTCACTTCGAGGTTCAAGCTTGTCGTGAGTATCTCGTCTTACGAAAGCCTCGCAACCCCAAACCTTGATATGTGCCAACGAGGTAGCTTTCCCCGTCCACATCTCGTGAGGTGCTTTGGCAACCTTCTTAGTAGGGACTCGGTTAAGGATATGGGCGGCAGTCTCTAAGGCATACCCCCAAAAGAAGATAGGTAGTGAAGCACGACTCATCATAGAGCGAACCATATCCAATAAGGTTCGATTACGCCTTTCTGCCACACCATTCAACTGCGGTGTCCTAGGAGGCGTCAATTGTGAAACTATTCCACACTCCTTGAGATAATCATGGAATTCAAGACTTAGGTACTCTCCTCCTCGATCGGATCGAAGCATCTTGATTTTCCTGCCCAATTGATTCTCCACTTCATTCTTGAACTCTTTGAACTTTTCAAAGGTTTCTGACTTTTGCTTGATTAAATAGATATACCCATATCTACTATAATCATCGGTAAAAGTCACATAGAAGTGGTTCCCATCCTTCTTGGTTGATCTAAAAGGTCCACATACATCGGTATGTATTAGGTCTAATAGTCCCTCACCCCTTTCACAAGAACTCGTGAAGGGTGACTTAGTCATCTTTCCAAGTAAACAAGACTCGCATGTGTCATCTTCCCTAAGGTCGAATGACTCCAACACTCCATCCTTTTGGAGTTGGGCTATGCGTTTCTTGTTGACATGTCCAAGACGACAATGCCACAAGGATGCTTTATCCATACTAGTGGAAGAATCAATATTCAAAACATCATTTCCTAAGTTATCAACAATCATAACAGTTTCATATATTCCATTACATGGTATAGCTTCAAAGTAAAAGACACCATTTAGATAAGCCAAAATAGAACCATTCTCATTATTAAAAGAAAATCTAAATCCTTGTCTATATAAACCATGAAATGAAATGATGTTTCTAGCCATTTCTGGCGAATAGCAACAATTGTTCAAATCCAAAACTAAACTATTCTTAAGCACTAAAGAATACACTCCAATCTTGGTCACAGGCGATGATCTTCTGTTCCCCATGATTAGATTGATCCTTCCTTGCTCCACATCCCTACTTCTTCTTAGTCCCTGCACATTAGAACAAATGTGATAACCACAACCGGTGTCAAGAACCCAAGAAATAGCATGATTAGAATCGTTAGATTTGATTGCATATATACCTGCGAAAGATGGCTTGATCTTTCCTTCCTTGATGGCTTGCAGGTAATCCGGGCAGCTTCTCTTCCAATGTCCTATCTTGTGGCAGTGGTGGCACTCTGCCTCCTTCGGGTTAGAGCAGGGCTTAGAGGGATCAACTTTGGTCCCACTAGAAGAGGAACCATCTCGGGCTTTCACCTTTCGATAGTTATTTGAAGAAGCTTTCCTCTTCTTTCCCTTCCCTTGACCAATAGCCAAGACAGGAGCAGCGGATGGATTGGGAGTTGGTGCAACAGACTTGTCCTTGAAATTGCTCTCAGCAACCCTCAAGAGACCTTGGAGTTTACTTAGAGTGACCTCCTCTTTGTTCATGTGGTAGGTCATCCTAAATTAATTATACATCGGAGGCAAAGAGTGAAGCACCATATCGATCGCCAAGTCTTCGCCGAAGTCAACATTTAACTTGCGAAGGCGGTCGACATACCTTTGCATCTTTTGCAAGTGCACGGTAAGAGATTCTCCATGACCCATCTTGGCGGAAATCATGTTAGTGAAGATCTCGTAACGCTCTTGTCTCGCGTTTTGGTGGTACCTCTCCAACAAGTCTTGATGCATCTCGTATGGATACATGTCCTCGTAGGACTTTTGGAATTCGGAGTTCATGGTGGCGATCATGATGCAATGTACTTTCGTTGCATCTCGCTCATGGGTTTCAAAGGCGGTGATTTCGGCGGGAGTAGCAACTTCGGGGTTGATTTTCTCGAGCTTCTCGTCGAGGACATACTCTTTATCCTCATAGCGAGCAATGGTGCGAATGTATCTTATCCATTCACCAAAGTTCGTTCCATCGAAGGTGACCTTTTGGCAAAGGCTCATCAACGTGAAAGAACTAGCAGCAACGTTGTTTGCATTTGACATCTATAGAAAGGACAAAGATAGATTAGAACAAGAATCCCTAATTATCACCCAATAAGAAAAATTAGGGCTAGGATCCAACAATAACATTTACATACTAGAAAAGGGATGCCGTAATCTAACATGCAAATAAATTGAAGGTAAGTGAATGACGATTCACTAATTCTCCATCACAAAACTTAAACTTTTAGTCCTAAGTGTTTTTGAGAATTCCTAGGTTCGGATGAGATTCATTGAACTATTCAATGGCATGTTTAAATCTCGATATGCCCCTCTTGTTTGTGACTGGGATGCCGAGGATCACAAAGCGGGTGTGAATTACCATGCAAATTCACATGGTGCCTTCATTGTAACGATCACCTATTCGATGTGCCGGTAAACCACACACGCTCCATCGAACTATGATAAACAATGAATCACCCTTTTCCACCTTCGCTTAGAACCAATTAGTGTGCCGGTAAACCACACACGCTCCACTAACATCTTAGCAAGGTGCAAAGTGTAATTTCATGGGATTGCATCAATTCACTTTTCCTAAAGTAACTAAGATTGGGAAATTTTAAAAGAAAGTTTAGTTACTTCGTATTTCTTATTATACTTTTAATGAGAGGATGTGGTTTGCCCTATCCTACCCGTTCGGCTAACGACCCTCCACCAATCAAGCAAGCGGTGGGTGTGAGTGTACACCCATTAAGCGCCATTTTATAGGCCGCAACCTTATACCCACCTTATAGATCGGCTTCGTGAATGAGGCCTACTAGCGGTAAGACTAGCATTTAGTTATACATATATATATTATTCTAGTAATATTATATAAGTATAGGGTTGCATTTTAAACTTTTCAAAATCTAGGGTTTGAAATTTAAGTTGTCTAAATTAAAACTTTTAATCACAAATATAAATTTCAAAACTTTAGGGTAGGTTTTAAACATTTAAAACATGAAGGATCAAATAACAAATAATTCCAATTAACAATTAATATTCTAATTATCTTTATTTGATTTATCTTGATTTCTTTGAAGATAATTACCAAAATAATTAATTATTATCATATAAGGAAATTAAATATTTTATTAGATGATAAATATCTTTAATTAGATCAAGATAATAGTCATATTTATCAAAAAATCGGATTTACATTGATCTAATATGATTAAGGTAAGTTTCCATAAGATAATTATGAAAAAATCCCGAATCTGGCCATTCCTGACGCCTGGACTCGCCGAGTGCACAAGGGGACTCGCCGAGTCAGGCCTACTCGACGAGTCCACCTTGGAACTCGACGAGTCAGTGACTCAAAACCCAAAAAATCGAATTTTGCAGGTTTGTTTCAGTTATTCAAGCAACAATTTAAAGAAAACCAATCTAGGCTCTGATACCACTGTTGGGATTTAGCCATAAGAACTTTCCTATGTGCGCATGCAAAACCCTATTGCTTGGATCTAGGCTTTCTAATAAACATGCTTTTGAATCCAAGACTTCTAATGGCTAATTAGGTTAAATAACAATATTAAAACAGATCTAGAATCATACCTTTGAATCCCTTGTTGATCTTGTTTGTCTTGGAGCTTCTAGAGTCACAATTTTCACTCCTCTAATGGCTTACAAACACCAATAGCAAGCAAGATGATTTAGGAGAGAGGAGAGGGGAGGAATTCGACCAGAGGTTCCTTGCTTAAGGTTGTGTGTCCAACTCCCACATCCATAGGGTCTATTTATACTATCAGACTCCTTAAGGGTTTCACCCTAAACCCTAATTGGATAATCTTCTCTTAAGGCTATCCAAATCCATTCCATAGATAACCCTATGGATGATTTTGAGCTATCCTAAAGCTCTTAGAATCCGTCCAAGGTGTATCCTAATGGATTTATAGTCTAAAGTCTAACTATCAAACAATTGACAGTTTACACCCTCTTATTTAATTAATCTCTTTAAGTCACCAAATTAATACCAATTAATTTATGACATATATTAATCAAATAGCCAAATATTATCCCTTATAATATTTACTCTCTCTTAACAAATCATCCTTCAAGTTGCTATGGTGAAGGCAACCCAAAAGGACCATGCACCACCGAATATAGTTATAGTCTTAGACACTATTCCAACAGTAATGGGAAGTCTATAGGTTAGATCTGAGGTTGCTACCTCAGATCTGGAAGGGAGAAGAATCAGAGAGCATGAAAGTCCCTGTGTTGGAGTGTTTAGTGAAGCTTACATGTCCCAAACCCTAGCCCAATGTGCAAACGGCTTAGATCTCTTTGGATTCACGTAAAGTTTGCCACTTTACGTGATGGATGAGTGGTAGGAGACTAGATCTATGTTTTGGAGCAGTTGCATGGCCTGGAATGCTTCTGAATGGATTCAGACCGGTGGTACTCGGCGAGTCACATGGGTGTACTCGACGAGTTGGAAGAACAACTCGGCGAGTAGGTTGATGATAGCCTTAGACTCGGCGAATCTTGTCGAAGGGTCCCGATATTCTCTGGTTGAGTCGAGAATCGGTGAGTCGAGGGACGACTCGGTGAGTTGTGTGCGAGTGGACTCAGAGTTGTTGGACTCGGCGAGTCTCGGGGTGACTCGGCGAGTTAGGTCGCGGATTGAGTGAAGTTCTGATTATGGGAACTCGACGAGTCACAGGGTTGACTCGGCGAGTAGGGTCAGTCAGGGGTTGACTTTGACTGAGGACTTTGATTTTGACCAAGGGTTGGCCGTTGACTTTTAGGGTTTGGTCAGCGATGTGGCCTTTGGGCCAAGAGAGGGGTAAAATAGTCTTTTACCCTTAAGAGGGTGCCATGAGAGGATTGATTCTAGTCTCGAGAGTTATATTCATGAGAGTATTTGCCTTACGTGTTAGGTGGTGGCGAGTTCGAGATTTAAGTGTGAGGATATCTGCTTTCTGCTTGCCAGGTGAGTCTTCTCATGATACTTTACCTCGAGTAGGTAACCAGAGTTATGTGATCAGAGTATTTGTATGCCATATATACGTGATGTGTTGTATTGCATTACTTATATGTGATTTATGTTGTGCATGTTTATAGAGTTGGAACCGGAAGGTTCCCAGAGTTAGAACCTGAGGGTTCACAGAGTTTGGGTGCACGGACCCATAGAGTTATAGCCTCGAGTGGCTAATATATGCTATGTGTGGTATTTTGGGGAACTCACTAAGCTTCGTGCTTACAGTGTTTTGTGTGATGTTTTTTCAGGTTTCTTTCAGTATCACGGGACGGCACCGGCTTGATTGTACACACTAGAGAAAGAGTCATATTTTGGAGGATCCTGGTTTTCTATGCAAGTGAAAATGGAGTTATGTTTTGTAATTCGACTATGAATGTGATTGTGAACAAGTGTTTCTAAGAATAAAATGATTATTTTAAATGAAAAATTTGTCTTGAAATTTACGGTGTTACAAGTTGGTATCAGAGCCTTGGTTTGAGGGATTCGGATGCGCCTTCGGGTAAATCTGGACTCAAACTGAGGAAGTAAGAAAAGTTTTTAAGGAAATAATTTTCTAAAAGTGAATAAGAGTTCAAAGAGAAAGCAAGAAAGAGCAGTGTGTACAATCAGCCAGAGCCCGAACGGTGATTTCCCAAAATACCCTTTCTTTTGTGTTATGAGATATTTATGATGCACTTTATGAGATATTATTGCATGCTAGAGACAGGCTAGGTATTTCATATGTTAGGACTAGAGTGGCCTGATTTGTGATGCCTTAGCCTAGGACTTGTTGTTATATGTGTTATGCTTTTGAGTATGTGATGAGTGAGAGTATCCAGTTAGAACCCATGAGGGGTAGAGTTACAGAGTTCGGTGGTACTTTCGAGGATGAGCCGAGAAAGTGGAGTTATCACAGAGAGGGAGTCCTATGTATTCTTCGATGCTCGAATGCTGCTTGCTTTGTGCTTTGTGGAACTCTTGATGATGGGAGTCAACTACCAAGTGAATATGAGGATATTCAGGAGGTAGATGGCTGACATCATTAGGAGCTCTTCAGCAGCTGATAGCAAAGAAGTGGGAGGACAACGGAAGAGCCTAGGGAGTAACCCTAGCTAGATGAGTGCGCTTGTAGAGTAGAGAATTTCGCTGGGGAGCGAGCACGTGCGATGGGATTGGTGAAAGAGCAGGTCGAGCAGCTACTTAGAAGCTCTGGGATGGTCCGTGTGGAAAGTATGGGTAGATGTGGCAGGTAGTATGGGCCCGTACTACTGAAAGCAGAGGACCCATACTTGATACAGGGAGTATTCTGAAGGTTCTAAGGAGCGGATTGAGGAGTGATGTTATGGTTCGGGTACCATACATCAGAGCAGATTGAGGAGTGATGTTATGGTTCGGGTACCATACATCAGAGCAGATTGAGGAGTGATGTTATGGTTCGGGTACCATACATCAGAGCAGATTGAGGAGTGATGTTATGGTTCGAGTACCATACATCAGAGCGGATTGAGGAGTGATGTTATGGTTCGAGTACAATACATCGGAGCGGAGTAAAGAGTGATGTTATGGTTCGAGTACCATACATCAGAGCAGATTGAGGACTGATGTTATGGTTCGGGTACCATACATCAGAGCAGATTGAGGAGTGATGTTATGGTTCGAGTACCATACATCGGAGCGGATTGAGGATTGATGTTATGGTTCGAGTACCATACATCGGAGCAGAGTAAGGAGTGATGTTATGGTTTGAGTACCATACATCAGAGCAGATTGAGGAGTGATGTTATGGTCCGGGTACCATACATCGGAGCGGATTGGGGAATGATGTTATGGTTAGGGTACCATACACCGGGGCATATTGAGAAGAGGTGTCATGGAATGAGTACCATGGTTCGTAGTGAATGATGTTTGTGGTTCTCCTGTTATCTAGTCATGAGTAAGTTCGAAGAGGCGTCCCTTGAGAGGGAGATCGAGAGCCCCTCAGAGTATTTTAGTAAGGAGTCGGTGAGAAGGGAGAATTTCGATCTGAGTTTTGCGATCAGTCAATAAAGGAGATGTCACCTCCTATGATCTGGGAGGTACTGATTATGTTCGTGTGAAAAATATGAGAAGCATGATGTTTTGGTTTTGGGTTTAGGGGTAAACCCTGCAGGTCATCATTGATGATGATTTCCCACCAGAGTATCAGGTAGCATGTGTGCCGCGAGGTAGTGATTTATCATGAGCAGATAGTCAGTTGGGACTGAGATAGTCGAGGGCCACGCTACACCTATTTGAGTATAGTAGGGTGTACGGTAGTGGTATCAGTGGGGAGTTCAGTCGAGTTTAGCGGTGCAGAGAGTTTTCAATCCATGGGGTGTTGAATATGGGAGTGGGTCCCTGTTCTTGGGATGATCCCGGTGTTGGAGCGTTGGTTGATGAGTTGAGGTGAGGGGTACGATGATTTTATGGTTCAGTCTATGAGCCAGGGATGTTATTGAGCAGTTGAGTTGTTTGGTAATAGATTGGTACGAGATTTGGAACGACTAGAGGCAGACGTGACGAGAAGTTCTTGAGGAGTTCACTAGAAGTTCAGAGTATATGAGGTCAATTCATTTCCTTAAGGGGGATTATCGGGCGTTGTGTAGCACTTTCCAGGGGTAGGTGTGATTTTGCTGGAGAAAATAGTTATGGGTTGGTTGTGTGCTATTTGGTGATGGTTCGAACCCTAAGTGGGGGAGAACCGGGTGCCGTATGTAAGAAAGCAGAGAATTGTCAAGAGCAGTTATAAGTGGAGTATAGAGATATGCGGTAAGAAATCATGAGACCAGAGATGTCGGTCATCGAGGAAAGGGGTCAGAGTGAGTTAATGCGGGAAGTACTTGTTTGAGAAGGATGAAGGTCTCCACGTCAGGTGTTTATTGGTCAGGAATCTGGCATTGGTCAGTATTGGGGCAAGTAGATAGAGAATGATTGGGCAGCCAACTCCCGGGTCGGTATGCGTATCCTTGTTTGGATTTTGAGCGGTGGGAAAAAAGGTTTCGGAGAATTATCAGTGTATTTTGTAACGTTAGCGTTTCTTCGTATTGCAATTGAGAAATTGGATACACCGAAGTTGCAACTTGGGAAAAAATGAAGATCTAATTATGGGGTTCAGAGGGAATGTATTATTGCATCTATATGGTGCTTGGGGCAGGAGATCAGTGGTTGTGGCAGGATCTTGTGATGTTCGGTGGGGGTGTTCCGAGGTATCCGGGTATTGATATCTTTATTTCGAAGTATTCGTGAATCTTGAGTTGAGACGACTTGTGGTATATCAGGTATCTATGGATCTAGTGGGAGCCCTTCGAGTATGGGCATCTAGGGAGATTATTTAAGAGAATAGATCTTCACAAGGGTGGGCATATTGATATGTCAATTGCCTCCAGAGTCTGTGATGCATATTCGAGTCAAGTATGGGCAGTTGCTTATGATAGTCTGCGGAGCACGAGCTAGTGGGGTCAGAGGGTGTTGTGATACTGCGGGGAGCTATAGTACTCACTAGTCAGAGGGTGTTGTGATACTGCGAGGAGCCGTAGTACTCACTAGTCAGAGGGTGTTGTGATACTTCGGGGAGCCGTAGTACTCACTAGTCAGAGGGTGTTGTGATACTGCGGGGAGCCGTAATACTCACTAGTCAGAGGGTGTTGTGATACTGCAGGGAGCCGTAGTACTCACTTGTCAGAGGGTGTTGTGATACCGCGGGGAGCCGTAGTACTCACTATTCAGAGGGTGTTGTGATACCACGGGGAGCCGTAGTACTCACTAGATGGCAAGGGAGTGTGATGATGGAATGTTCTCCGATCAGTGTATGATGTGGAAGAGTTTTGGGCTTGAGTAGCCCTAGTATTGAGTTTTTGGAGCCTAGATGTTGGACCGGGGGCGAGACTGGGGTCCCCGTCTCTGTTGGGAAATGTGGTGAGATGCGCAAGGGATATGCGCAGTAGAAACTAGAGATCAGAGTTGAGATGATCCTCGGTTGGATTGTATTTTCTCGCATAAGGAAAAGAGAATTTCGTGACTTGCGTGTCACGGGGCTGGGATAGTGGTCACGGGGAGGAAGTTAGTGGGATATTTGGATCATGATATGGGTGACCTTTGGAGGCTTAGCTGTGGAGTCAAAAGCTGACCTGGTGCTTAGTCTCGAAGATGGATATGAGAAATGAGCTAGAGCTTATCATGATGATGTATGAGGACACCTCAGAGGGAGCAAACGATTCAGACGCTCAAAGACATGCTTCGAGCATGTGTATTAGATTACGGAGGGAGTTGCGGCACATATTTATCCTTGGTTGAGTTATCCTATATCAACAGCCATCATTAGTTCATTGGTATGCCACCCTTTGAGCTGTTGTATGGGAGGAGGTGTCGGACCCTCATTTGCTGGGGAAAGTGTTGATTCGCGGAAGTGGAAGTAGTAGTGAGAATGGATGATTTGGAGTATGGTGGTCGAACACTGTGTCTGTGACAGTGGTATGGAATGACATCATGATGGGTTGTCTGTTGAGGATGCGGAAGGGATTCCGCGGGTGTAGAGCCAAGAGTCTCAGGATGGATGCAGGGATGGAGTCTGGGACTCCCAGCTTGATTCTGATCAAGGGCTGTGTGCGTAGTGGTGGTTTCTCCTGGGGATGTTAGAGATGTCGTCAGTGTGACGGGTTTTCCTAACCCGAGAGTGCGAAGGTTGGTGCGACATGAGTGTGTGATTGCAAGAAGAGGACTCGTGGGAGTTACTCTGGGATTGAAGAGTGGGTCTTTCCGTCGTCACGGATTGGATAGAATGGGATTCGGATCGGGGATCCGATGGTTCATGGCTTCTAAGCATTATGGGTCGAGTGATTGTTAAGATTTGGGACAGTGATGCTCCATGGGTAATTCTCGGATCGTTGAGTGTGGTTATCAGTGGGTACATCCAGTGCCCGGTTCGAGACAGTGGTCAGGACACCGTAAGGAAAGGGAAAGTGTGTTCGGGTGTCGATGGGTATGCCTAGTGAGACCTGGTCCGATTAAGGCCAGGTGGCACGTTGTAGGAATATTTCCGGAGTTGAGTTGCTGTAGGCTTTGAGGATGAAGCCTAATTTAAGTGGGGGAGAATTGTAAAATCCCGAAATATCAAGAGTAGAGTTGAAGGGCTAAAAGAGTAAATTGGGAAAGAGTGACTCGGCGAGTCCATGTGCGGACTCGGCGAGTAGAGTCGCGACTTGGTCGCGTGTTAAGTGGCTGACTCGGCGAGTCAGTGTAATGGACTCGGCGAGTAGGCGCGGAGTGGAGAAAACCCTAATTCTCGGGGTTGAGCCTTATATAAAGATCATTATGTTTTCCTCCCAGCCTCTTTATCACCCCTTGAGCCCCAGAAAACCCTAAATTGCGGAGAAGCACCATTGTTGAGTGGATTGGAGCTTGGAGAAGTAATTGTTGAAGGAATTTTGGGAGATTGAAGGCTTGGAGCAAGGGGCTTTGCTTGGATTCGAATTACATTGCAGTTGGGGCATCTCTTAGAGGTAATATCTCGTTATTGGACTGTTGTTATGTTGTTTCTTCATTTTGGGGTTTGTGGGAATTTGTCTATGGATGTAATGGGAAGTCTAGAGGTTAGATCTGAGGTTGCTACTGATGGGTTTTGAGCATTCTAACACTTCCTAAGTGTACATGCAACCCTAATAACCTTGGATCTATGTTTGTCTAATTATCATGCAAAGTTGAATTCCAAGGCTACATTCCTATCTAGCATACATGGGGAACAATTTTAACTTGAATGATAGATAGAATAACTTACCTTGTTGTTGCTTGTGTTCCTTGAAACCTTATGAGCCTAGCACCCCAAGTGTGATGCCTCAAATGCTTCACACAACACCAAATGCTCTTGGAAAAACTTATGAGAGAACACACACTTCTTGAAATCGGCCAAGCCCTCTTGTTTCCTTAGTGTAACCGATTTTGGTGGAGAATGAGATCCTTATATAGTGTTGACACATCTAGGGTTACACCGTGTAAACCCTAATGTGTCATGACTCTTCATTTCCATGACCCATGGGTTTGTAACTCCCATGGAGCATCCATGGAGCATCCTATGGGTGGAACCCAACTTGATAATCCATGGAGCCTCTTAGCCCACTATACAAGATATGGATGATTTACATAATCAACCCATATATTTAATTAGTTATCTTTTGATCACTTAATTAATTCTAAATTCATTCTTGATCAAACTAATCAAATAATATTATTAATATATTAGAACTTATAATATATTAATAACCTCCAAGTGTTATTTCTCTCATTTAGTCTATCCAATTGCATGGTGCCATGCAACCCAAATGGACCATGCCGGGTCAGGTCAAGTACATACCAGAAATAGTTATGGACTTAGACACCTTATCCAACAGTCTCCCACTTGGATAAGTCTAATAACTTTTACTGCAAGTATGACTTCATGAACCGATCGTCAATCGTAGCTCTTTTCAAGGTTTCTCGGAACTGAGAAGATGATGGTACGCCATTTAAGATAAGTGATCATATAATCCTCTGTTCTAGCTATCAGTCGGACAAATACATGGAACAATGTCTTACTTATTGTCCAACAGTTTGTTTCCCGATTTCCGATTTGTTTGACAAAGAACTTAATTGAACACATCAACTTAGTTCTGACCGGGCCCGGTACATGGGTCAAAACAAAATCATCGAGGGGCCCAGATATCAGCTTCTAATCCAAGAAGGAACAGATAAACTTCGACTCATATGTTTGTTCTACCACTCATTGAATTACACACAAGAGCACGATTTATAACATCGAGTTACCAATGCGTTTTCGTACAATCAATGCATAACCAACTTGTAAGTAACAAATCATATCTCTAGGTTTGAAGACTTATATGATATTACCGTCTCACGATCACTCGAGATAGAATTCCATGAAGTGATTCCAGTGAGCGTGGGTTGAGTCCAATGCTCAGAACTTATGAGCACTCATGATTGTTGTAGCCCGTGTCTAACACCTTAGACCTCTGCAACCAATCATGACAGTCTTGATTCATGCCTACTTCCGACATATGACCGACTGTGGAGGTTTGAATAATATGTTATACCAAACAAAATTATTCTGGAAGTCAAAACATGCAAAAGAAATATAGTAAACGATTGACAAGAGATAGTAACACTTTACTCATAAATAAAACACCTTTTAATGTCAATTACACTTTACAAATTTCGAGGTTATCTAACTACTAAATCTAATATCACCCTTCAGCCCTATGCTACGAGCATGCTGGAGATGCTTAACCCGAGTCAGTCCCTTCGTGAGGGGATCTGCTGGGTTCTGATCCGATGATACCCTCTTTGCCACGAGGAGTCCTTCTTCTATTCGATGTCTAATAAAATGGTATTTTCTGTCGATGTGTCTGGATCTCCCGTGATCCCTTGGTTCCTTGGCTAAGGCAACAACACTTTCACTATCACAGAAAATTTCCATTGGCTCTTTAATAGCTGGTACAACTCCAAGGTCTCCGATGAAGTTCTTTAGCCATATAGCCTCCTTTGCCGCCTCGCTCGCTACAATATACTCTTATTCACAAGTGGAATCTGCCACTGTCTCTTGCTTGGAACTCTTCTAAGAAATTGCTCCTCCATTTAGGGTAAAGACCCAGCCTGACTGAGAGCGGAAATTATCCCTATCAGTATGGAAGCTAGCATGACTATACCCTACAACTCTCAAGTCATCACTCCCACCGAGGGTAAGGACCCAGTCCTTATTCCTTCGTAGGTACTTGAGAATATTCTTTACCGCAGTCCTGTGTCCCTGGCCAGGGTTCCCTTGAAACCTGCTAACCATGCTCAGGGAAAAGGCTACATCAGGTCGAGTACACGTCATAGCATACATGATCGAACCTACAGCCGAAGCATAAGGTATTCGACTCATTTCTGCTATCTCAGCCTCAGTGCTAGGGCTTTGTGTCTTACTCAATTTGGCGTTACTCTGGATGGGTAACTCTCCTTTCTTGGAGTCCTGCATGCTGAATCTTTTCAGCACCTTATCCAAGTAGGTACTCTAACTAAGTCCAATTAGTCTTTTACTCCGATCTCTCAAGATCCTTATCCCTAAAATATAGGCAGCTTCACCGAGGTCCTTCATAGCGAAACACTTCCCAGGCCAGGACTTTACTTCCTGCAGGGTTGGAATGTCGTTTCCTATGAGTAGTATGTCATCCACATACAATACCAGAAAGCTAACTATACTCCCACTAGCTTTGACATACACACAAGATTCATCTTCACTCCTAGAAAAGCCAAATTCCTTGACCTTTTCATCAAAGCAAAGATTCCATCTGCGAGGTGCTTGCTTTAATCCATAGATGGATTTCTCAAGCTTACACACTCTATTAGGGTACTCGTTGTTGACAAAACCCTCTGGCTGACTCATGTAAACATCTTCAGCCAACTTTCCATTAAGGAAAGCGGTTTTGACATCCATTTGCCATATTTCATAGTCATGAAATGCAGCTATGGCTAACAGAACCTGAATAGACTTAATCTTGGCTACCGGAGAAAAGGTCTCATCATAATCCACTCCAGGAATTTGAGAGAAGCCCTTTGCAACCAGTCTAGCCTTATAAGTGTGTACTTTACCATCCATGTCGTTCTTCTTCTTGAAGACCCATTTGCACCCCACTGTCTTACGACCTAGTACATTTTCAACCAAGTTCCAAACTTGATTGTCATACATGGATTGTATCTCGCTATCCATAGCCTCTTTCCATTTAGCAGACTCGGGGCCTGCCATGGCTTCCTCATAGTTGTTAGGGTCATCTTGACTTACTGGTGTCCCATCACTAATAAGTGTCTCACCTTCTGCAGTAATATGGAATCCATAGTAATGCTCAGGTGCACTCCTAACTCTCGTGGAACGTCTCAGAGGTACAGATTCTTCAATTGGCTCAACAGGAGTTTCCTCCTCAAGTTGAGGGCTAGAGTTTGAAGTTCCTTCACCACTTGACTCTTGAATTTCTTCAAGATCAATTTGCCTCCCATTGTCTCCTTGGCTTATAAACTCTCTTTCTCAAAAGACTCCTCTTCTTGCTACAAAGACCACATTGTCACTAGGTCTGTAGAAGAGGTAACCAAAGGATTGCTGTGGGTAGCCGATGAAAATACACCTCTCGCTTCGAGGTTCGAGCTTATCATGAGTCTCGCGTCTCACGAAAGCCTCGCAACCCCAAATATTGATGTGGTCTAGTTTAGGTACTTTACCAGTCCACATCTCATGAGGAGTTTTGGCAACTTTCTTTGTAGGGACTAGATTAAGGATATGGGCGGCAGTCTCTAAGGCATACCCCCAGAATGAGATTGGTAGCGAAGCTCGACTCATCATGGAACGAACCATGTCCAACAAGGTTCGATTACGCCTCTCAGCCACACCATTCAACTGCGGTGTCCTGGGAGGTGTCAATTGTGAGACAATCCCACATTTCCTTAGATAGTCGAGGAACTCTGAACTAAGATACTCACCACCTCGATCGGATCGAAGCATCTTAATGTTCCTGCCCAATTGATTCTCGACTTCCTGTTTAAATTCCTTAAACTTCTCAAAAGTCTCTGACTTATGCTTGATTAAGTAGACATATCCATATCTACTGTAATCATCAGTAAAAGTCAAATAATAACGATTAGCATCCCTTGCGGCATGTTTGAATGGTCCACACACATCCGTGTGTATAAGGTCCAACAAACTTTCACCCCTTTCACACGAGCCTGTGTAGGGTGACTTTGTCATTTTTCCAAGTAAGCATGATTCGCAACTATCATCTGACTTTAGGTCAAATGACTCCAAGACTCCATCCTTTTGGAGTTGGCCTATGCGTTTCTTGCTTATATGTCCAAGACGACAATGCTATAATGATGTTTTATCCAAGTTATTATTATTAGGAGAATCAATAAACAAAACATTATTTCCTGAGTTATCTACAACAGATACAACTTCATACACACCATCACAAGGTAATGCTTTAAAATAAAGAACATTATTAAAGAAAGCATTAATCGAACCAACTTCATTATCAAATGAAAAGGTGAAACCTTGTTTGTACAATGCATGAAAGGAAATAATATTTCTTGCCATTTCTGGCGAATAACAACACTTATTCAAATCTAAATTTAACCCACTACTTAGCGATAAAGTATAAACTCCAATCTTGGTGACAGGTGTAACTTTCCTATTCCCCATGATTAAGTTTATTCTTCCTTGCTCCACATTCTCACTTCTTCCTAGTCCCTGCAAGTCACAACAAATGTGAATACCACAACCGGTATCAAGGACCCAAGATTTCGAATGGGGTGAGTTATTAGAAATGATAGTGCAAATACCTGCATGGTTGGGTTTAACTTTCCCATCCTTCACAAATTGCTGGTATTTTGGGCAGTTCCGCTTCCAATGTGATTTTTCATGGCAATAGAAGCATTCAGCCTCTTTTGGGTCAGAAGAAGGAGTGACAAAACCTTTCTTGGTTCCACTTGAAGAAGAGCCATCAAGGGTCCTAACCTTGTTACCCTTCGAAGAACTCTTTCTCTTCTTCCCTCGACTTTTCTCGATTGCCAAAACCGGAGTGGAGTTTGGAGTAGGAGTGTTAACAACCGACTTCCCCTTAAGACCTGATTCTGCGGTCTTGAGAAGTCCCTGAAGTTTGCTGAGTGTGACCTCTTCCTTATTCATGTGATATGTCATGCGGAATTGATCATAGCACGATGGTAAGGAGCGCAAAATTATATCTATTGCAAGCTCCTCAGGGAAGTTCACATTAAGTTTCAGCAACCGATCCACATACCTTTGCATTTTCTGCATGTGGCTCGTGACGGAATCCCCATCCTTCATCATGGTTGTTATCATGGAGCAGATGATTTCGTACCTCTCTTGTCGTGCACTTTGATGGTATCTTTTCATCAAATCTTGGTGCATTTCATAAGGGTAGAAATCCTCATAGGACTTTTGGAGTTCTGCTGTCATTGTGGCCATCATGATGCATGCTACTTTCGTAGCATCCCTTTCATGTGCCTGAAAGTCAGCGATCTCCTGAGGAGTTGCAGTGGTCTCATCAATCTCCTTAAGCTCCTTGTCGAGGACATATTCTTTGTCCTCGTAGCAGGTAATCATCCTGATGTTTCTGATCCACTCATTGAAGTTGGATCCATCAAAAGTGACTTTCCCACACAAGCTCATAAGAGTAAAGGAGCCATTAGGATTCGAGCCAGAAGCAACACTGTTTGAAGACATCTGAAGGAAGAGGACAAGATTAGTTTAGATATTAGGAGAGTCCTTAATAAAACACCCAAAGGTAATATTAAGGCTAGGATCCAATCACAATATATTATAACTTAGAAGAGGTATGCCGTAATCCAAGCTATAACATATTTGAAAGGTAGGTGAATGACGATTCACCAATTTCCACCACGAAAACCGAAATATTAGATATTAGGTTTTATGATTGGTTCTTAGAAATTCCTAGATTCTTTGAGATTCAATGAACTTTTCAAAGGCATGTTTCAATCTCGAGTGTGCCCTCCAAGTTTTGTGACTGGGATACCGAGGATCACAAAACGAGGTGTGAAGTAACCATGCAAATCACTTGGTACCCTTAAAGTTTATCACTCAATCGATGTGCCGGTAAACCACACACGCTCCATCGATACTATAATAAACCTTAAGTCACCCTTTACCTACCTTGTTAAGTCCAAGTTAGTGTGCTGGTTAACCACACATGCTCCACCAACGACTTAGACAAAGTGTAAAGTGTAATTTCATGGATTAGCACCTTATTCACATTTTTCCTAAAGTAACTAAGATTGGGAATTTAATAAAACATTTAGGTACTTTATAATATTCATCATACTTTGAATGAGAATTTATAAGTCCTTGTCTTACCCGTTCGGCTAACGACCCTCCACTAGTCAAGCAAGCGGTGGGTGAGAGTAGACACCCATTAAGTCACCATTTTATAGGCAACAACCTTATACCCACCTCATAGACCGGCTTCGTGAATGAGGCGTACTAGCGGTAAGACGACTTTGTTCTTATACATATATATATATATATATATATATATATATATATATATATATATATATATATATATATATATATATAATTATTAAATCATCATAATATAAGTATAAGGGTTGAATTTTAACTTTTAAAATTCTAGGGGTTGGAACTAAAGTTTTAACTTAACTTTACTTGTTCCAAAACTTGAGGGCAAGTTTTGTAACTTTCAAAACTTTTCATTTCTTGTAACTTATGAGTTTAATAGAGTAATAAAATGTAGACTCTTCATTTTCTAACTCTTTTGTTCTTTTAATGGTTTTAATTCAAGTGTGACTCTTGGTTTTCCATAAGTTGAGGACAAGTTATGGACTCCATTAAAACACATTATGATCAAGAATTAATCTACCACATAGGTTACAAATAATTCCTATGATCATCTAAAACATCATAAGAACAAGAACATGAATATGAACACATTCATAAATCAAAATTACACTTAAAACTTTGTAATTTTGATAACTAGTTGTTGTAAATGAATTAGCAAAGACATTACACCATGTAAAACAAGTTTTCAAGTACCAAAACAGTTTAGGGTAATGTTTCTAATTCATTTCTAGCAACTAAAGTCGAAATTCTGCAACCTGTCGACCCTACTCGCCGAGTGCATGAACTTACTCGCCGAGTTGGTTGAAGATACACGTGAACTCGACGAGTCCCCCCTATGGACTCGACGAGTCCGTTCGTAGACAGCAAGATTTTCGACTTTTTTTCTAACACTGATGGGTTTTGAGCATTCTAACAATTCCTAAGTGTACATGCAACCCTAATAACCTTGGATCTATGTTTGTCTAATTATCATGCAAAGTTGAATTCCAAGGCTATATTCCTATCTAGCATACATGGGGAACAATTTTAACTTGAATGATAGATAGAATAACTTACCTTGTTGTTGCTTGTGTTCCTTGAAACCTTATGAGCCTAGCACCCCAAGTGTGATGCCTCAAATGCTTCACACAACACCAAATGCTCTTGGAAAAACTTATGAGAGAACACACACTTCTTGAAATCGGCCAAGCCCTCTTGTTTCCTTAGTGTAACCGATTTTGGTGGAGAATGAGATCCTTATATAGTGTTGACACATCTAGGGTTACACCGTGTAAACCCTAATGTGTCATGACTCTTCATTTCCATGACCCATGGGTTTGTAACTCCCATGGAGCATCCATGGAGCATCCTATGGATGGAACCCAACTTGATAATCCATGGAGCCTCTTAGCCCACTATACAAGATATGGATGATTTACATAATCAACCCATATATTTAATTAGTTATCTTTTGATCACTTAATTAATTCTAAATTCATTCTTGATCAAACTAATCAAATAATATTATTAATATATTAGAACTTATAATATATTAATAACCTCCAAGTGTTATTTCTCTCATTTAGTCTATCCAATTGCATGGTGCCATGCAACCCAAATGGACCATGCCGGGTCAGGTCAAGTACATACCAGGAATAGTTATGGACTTAGACACCTTATCCAACAGTCTCCCACTTGGATAAGTCTAATAACTATTACTGCAAGTATGACTTCAGGAACCGATCGTTGTTGTTATGTTTCATTTTAAGTTAATCAAGATTACACTTAAATGGGGGAGGTTTGTTGGTGATTTTGATCATCAATGTTATTTAAGTGTAATGAGATTACTTTGTGTTGACCAAAAATGATCTTGATAAATATTAAACAAGTAAGGAAGGTGTGGAGTACACACTTGTTTAAGTTTGATCAAGTTTCAAAGTACACTGTCATTTAGGGTCGAAGCCCCTGAACGAACGGGGGTCCGGGGGCAGCGCCCCTTGGAGCGGGGTCCAAGGGGCAGAGCCCCTGGCTGGGATCGAGCTGCCAGGTCAGCGCAAATTTTTTTTTATATAGGGTATGTTACTATATTAAAAAAATGCATCAGAAAATTGATTTTCTAAATAATTGACCATTGGTTTGACCCTTATCCATATATCCGTTTTATGACAGTTTTTATGGTTTTATGACAGTTTAAAACTGTCATATGACAGTTTTTAGACAAAGTTGTTAAAAGTTGGTTTTGGTCTCATTTTCTGGTACATACGAAAATATCATCAAACATTCTTTGTTCTTGTCTCTCTGAGTCTTATCCAATTGAAGATTTGGGAGTACCACCAAATACTTCGATTTGAAAGTGATAATCACAATTCTCAGAATTTCCAAGTCTTTCTAAACCCAAATTTCTAACATAAATCGAAGTATTTTGTGATCATGGCAAGTGGTGATTCTGTGAAGGATATGACAAGAAAGTTTAACAAATTGAACAAGTTTGAAGGACAAGATTTTCGTAGATGGCAGAAGAAGATGCACTTTCTCCTTACCACTCTGAAAGTGGTATATGTTCTGAGTACACCCATGCCAGTCTTACCAGAATCTGTTGAAGATGAACCTTTGGAGGCAACAAGAAGGAGATCAAAGTGGGAAAATGATGATTACATATGTCGTGGTCATATTCTGAATGGTATGTCTGACTCTCTTTTTGATATCTATCAAAATTTCGAATCTGCAAAAGAACTGTGGGATTCTCTTGAATCCAAATACATGGCAGAAGATGCTTCTAGCAAGAAGTTTCTTATCAGTAACTTTATGGGTTACAAAATGATTGACTCTAGGCCTGTTATGGAACAATTCCATGAAATGTTAAGGATCCTGGGACAGTTTGCTCAACACAATCTGAAAATGGATGAAGCCATTTATGTGGCTGTAATTATTAACAAACTGCCCCCTTCCTGGAAGGATTTTAAACACAATCTGAAACATAACAAAGAGGAATTAACTTTGACTCAACTTGGAAGCCATTTACGGATTGAAGAGTCCTTAAGGACTCAAGAACTTGATAACAATCCCAAAGGCAAGAACCAAGTTGGTTCCTCTTCTGTGAACATGGTGGATGGAGAAGGATCAAAGAATCAAAAGAAGTCTAATGGAAAAAGGAAGTTTAAAGGAAAGGATGAAAAGTCTTCCAACAAGAAGGCTAAAGTGGTGTGTTGGAATTGTAACAAACCGGGTCACTTCAAGAAAGATTGTCGTTTACGTAAAGTGAACAAGGATGGTGCAGGACCAAGTGGATCCAAGGATCCAGAGAAGCAACAAGGTCAGATTTCTGTATTCATGCAGAATTCTAAATATATTCAGAATTATATTTCTGTGATTTCTGAAGCATTTTATGTGCAGGATGATAATGTTGCATGGTGGGTTGATTCGGGAGCAACAAGTCATGTTTGCAAATATTTATATTGGTTCAAGGACTTTCAACCAATTAATGATGGATCTGTTGTAAAGATGGGAAATGTTGCAACTGAACCAATCAAGGGCATAGGATCTGTTTTACTTACTTTTACTTCTGGAAATGTTTGTGTTTGAACAATGTTTTATATGTTCCAGGGATTCGTAAGAATCTCGTGTCTGAAATCGTATTAAATAATTGTGGTTACAAACAAGTATTGGAAAGTGACAAATATATCTTGTCAAGACATGGTTCTTTTATAGGATTTGGATATGTATGTAATGGAATGATTAGGCTAAATATTAATTATCTTTTTATTGATAATTCTGTTTGCATGGCTTCTACTAGTACTAGCAATAATTTTAATAAATATGAATTATGGCATGCTAGACTAGGACACATTCATTACAAAAGATTAAAAGACATGTCTAAAATGAGTTTAATTCCTTCCTTTGATATGCAAAATAATGAAAAATGTAAAACATGCATGCTAACTAAAATCACTAGACAACCTTTCAAAGATGTTGTTAGGGAAAGCAAGGTGTTGGATCTAATACATAGTGATTTATGTGATTTCCATGCAACACCTTCCCTTGGAAACAAAAAGTATGTTGTTACTTTTATTGATGATGCATCTAGATATTGTTATGTCTATTTGCTACATTCTAAGGATGAAGCACTTGATAAATTTAAAATTTATAACCAACAAGTTGAGCTTCATAAAAATGAATTAATAAAAGTCTTACGTACTGATAGAGGTGGTGAGTATTATGATCCAATTTATTTTGAATCAACTGGAATAATACATCAAACCACAGCTCCTTATACACCACAACAAAATGGTGTAGCTGAAAGAAAGAATAGGACTTTGAAAGAAATGGTTAATTCCATGTTGTCTTATTCTGGATTAAGTGAAGGGTTTTGGGGTGAGGCAATGTTAACTGCATGTTGCATCTTGAACAGAACTCCAAATAAAAGGAGTAAGAATACTCCTTATGAACTTTGGTGTAAAAAGGTACCAAATTTGAGTTATCTCAAAGTTTGGGGTTGCAGAGCAGTTGTAAGGCTCACTGAACCCAAAAGGAAAACATTGGGTGAGAGAGGTATAGATTGTATCTTTATTGGATATGCCGAGCATTCCAAAGCTTATAGATTCTATGTTTTAGAATCTAATGACTCTGTGTCTGTTAACACTGTTATAGAGTCAAGAGATGCTATCTTTGATGAAGAAAGATTTACATCTATACCTAAACCAAGGGACATGATTCACCAATCTTTCAACAAAAACATAACTCAAGCTGGAGATGATTCTGGGGGTACAAGTTCTGTGCCTGAACTTAGAAAGAGTACTAGAGCTAGAAAAGCTAAGTCTTTTGGATCTGATTTTCAACTTTATCTAGTTGAAGGAACAAGGAATGAGACTATATGTCAACATCAATATTGTTTTAATATTGAGGAGGATCCAAAGACTTTTAGTGAAGCTATGGGTTCTAGGGATGTTCATTTCTGGAAAGAAGCAATTCAGGATGAGATTGATTCTATCATGCATAACAATACTTGGGTATTGTCAGATTTACCTCCTGGTTGCAAGGCATTAGGAAGTAAGTGGATCCTCAAAAGGAAAATGAAGGTGGATGGCACAATTGATAAGTATAAAGCCAGATTGGTTATCCAAGGCTTTAGGCAGAAAGAAGGCATTGATTTCTTTGATACTTATTAGATTATTGTTAGCTCTTGCAGCTATACATAATCTTGTGATTCACCAAATGGATGTGAAAACTGCATTCTTGAATGGTGACTTAGATGAGGAAATCTACATGAAACAACCTGAAGGATTTGTTATGCCTGGTAATGAACATAAGGTGTGCAAATTGAAGAAGTCATTATATGGTTTGAAACAAGCACCAAAACAATGGCATCAAAAGTTTGATGATGTTGTCTTGTCTAATGGTTTTGCATTAAACCAAGCTGACAAGTGTGTATATAGCAAATTTGATACTTCTGGTAAAGGAGTCATGATTTGTTTATATGTAGATGATATGTTGATATTTGGTACCGATTTAGAAGAAGTTGATAAAACCAAGAAATTCTTATCATCTAGTTTTGATATGAAAGACATGGGGGAGGCTGAGGTAATTCTTGGTATAAGAATTAGAAAAGGAAAAAATGGGATTTCAATTTCTCAATCTCATTATATTGAGAAGATATTGAAAAAGTTTAACTTTGAGAATTGTTCTGCTGTTAGCACTCCTATAGATCCTAGTCTTAAGCTTCTACCTAATAAAGGATCTCCTGTGTCTCAACTTGAATACTCAAGGGCTATTGGTTGTCTAATGTATGCCATGATTAGTACTAGACCTGATATAGCTTATGCTGTGGGAAGACTTAGTAGGTATACTAGTAATCCTAGTTCACATCATTGGCAAGCTGTGAGTAGAGTATTCAAGTATTTGAAAGGGACCATAAATTATGGTTTAACTTATAGTGGATATCCTTCTGTTTTGGAAGGTTATTCAGATGCCAGCTGGATTAACAACTTAGAGGATCACTCTTCTACTAGTGGTTGGGTGTTTCTTCTTGGAGGAGGTGCCATTTCTTGGGCATCCAAGAAACAGACTTGTATTACTAACTCAACTATGGAATCTGAGTTTGTTGCATTGTCTGCTGCTGGTAAAGAAGCTGAGTGGCTAAGGAATTTGATTTATGAAATTCCATTATGGCCCAAACCGATATCTACCATTTCTATCAGATGTGATAGTGCTGCAACTTTGGCTAAGGCTTATAGTCAAGTATACAATGGAAAGTCTAAACATTTAGGTGTTAGACATAGCATGATTCGTGAGCTCATCATGACTGGTGTGATATCTGTGGAGTTTGTAAGAACTCAGTTGAATTTGGCCGATCATCTAACCAAAGGGTTAGCAAGAAATCTTGTGCACAAGGCGGCTGTAGGGATGGGTTTGAAGTCCACTTAAAATCTTTTATATTGAGATACCCAATTCCCATCTAATGTAATATTAGATGCTGAATTCAATATGGAAAGCTTGATATTTGAAGATTGGAACACATTTTATCATCATCCCAAGGTATGTGTTCAGTACTGCAAGTTAAGAAGGTTGAAGTTTATTTCTTAATAGTTCTTTGAAAAATTGCATTTGCAGGTGCAAGAACAAAAGAACTACCTATATAAGTATGAAGTTTAGCTGCTTCAAGAAGTTGGGACTTGACTTTGATATACTTATTGAAGGATGGGACACAAGCTAGTAAAATATAGTGTCAAGTTAGAACTTATGAGAATGTAAATTGTTGTGTGTATTATCTTCATGTATTCACTATGAATAGAAAGGGTTCAATCTGTAGTGACACCCTAATATTCGGATATTTGGAATGAATGATATACTAATGTGAAATTCAATCGTCACGACATTTCATTTATGCATCAATTTGTTGTTGTTATGTTTCATTTTAAGTTAATCAAGATTACACTTAAATGGGGGAGGTTTGTTGGTGATTTTGATCATCAATGTTATTTAAGTGTAATGAGATTACTTTGTGTTGACCAAAAATGATCTTGATAAATATTAAACAAGTAAGGAAGGTGTGGAGTACACACTTGTTTAAGTTTGATCAAGTTTCAAAGCACACTGTCATTTAGGGGCGAAACCCCTGAACGAATGGGGGTCCGGGGGCAGCGCCCCTTGGAGCGGGGTCCAAGGGGCGGTAGCCCCTGGCGGGGTCCAAGGGGCAGAGCCCCTGGCTGGGATCAAGCTGCCAGGTCAGCGCGAAATTTTTTTTATATAGGGTATGTTACTATATTAAAAAAATGCATCAGAAAATTGATTTTCTAAATAATTGACCATTGGTTTGACCCTTATCCATATATCCGTTTTATGACAGTTTTTATGGTTTTATGACAGTTTAAAACTGTCATATGACAGTTTTCAGACAAAGTTGTTAAAAGTTGGTTTTGGTCTCATTTTCTGGTACATACGAAAATATCATCAAACATTCTTTGTTCTTGTCTCTCTGAGTCTTATCCAATTGAAGATTTGGGAGTACCACCAAATACTTCGATTTGAAAGTGATAATCACAATTCTCAGAATTTCCAAGCCTTTCTAAACCCAAATTTCTAACATGGCCTTTGGGCCAAGAGAGGGGTAAAATAGTCTTTTACCCTTAAGAGGGTGCCATGAGAGGATTGATTCTAGTCTCGAGAGTTATATTCATGAGAGTATTTGCCTTACGTGTTAGGCGGTGGCGAGTTCGAGATTTAAGTGTGGGGATATCTGCTTTCTGCTTGCCAGGTGAGTCTTCTCACTATACTTTACCTCGAGTAGGTAACCAGAGTTATGTGATTAGAGTATTTGTATGCCATATATACGTGATGTGTTGTACTGCATTACTTCTATGTGATTTATGTTGTGCATGTTTATAGAGTTGGAACCGGAAGGTTCCCAGAGTTAGAACCTGAGGGTTCACAGAGTTTGGGTGCACGGACCCATAGAGTTATAGCCTCGAGTGGCTAATATGTGCTATGTGTGGTATTTTGGAGAACTCACTAAGCTTCGTGCTTACAGTGTTTTGTGTGATGTTTTTTCAGGTTTCTTTCAGTATCACAGGACGGCACCGGCTTGATTGTACACACCAGAGAAAGAGTCATATTTTGGAGGATCCTGGTTTTCTATGCAAGTGAAAATGGAGTTATGTTTTGTAATTCGACTATGAATGAGATTTTGAACAAGTGTTTCTAAGAATAAAATGATTATTTTAAATGAAAATTTTGTCTTGAAATTTACGGTGTTACAGATTTAAGGTTTCTACCAACAACGCGGACTCGTCGAGTCGCCTCACTGACTCGTCGAGTCCATTCATTAATTCGAGTCATCAGTCGCGACCTTACCCGACGAGTTGAGGCGTCAACTTGTCGAGTCTCTCTTCTTAACTCAAAAGAAAAATACTTAAATTATGATACCTGGAAATCCGGATGTTACATTTTTTTTATTTTTATTTTTTTTTATTTCATAGATTTCTTCATCAACAAATGTTGCTACAATTAAACAAAAATAAATAATTTGCTAAAACATAATACAATAGGAAGTTCGTTCACATTTAGCCATTGAACTTTTTAGAGGGAAACGAACTTTTGAGTTTGTTCACATTTAGTCACTAAACTTTTTTTCGTTATCTATTTGCCACTAAACTATTGAAACCTTACACATTTTACCCTTATGACCGGTAACAGCCGGTCATAATGGTAAAATGTGAACAGTTTCAATAGTTCAATGACAAATAGATAACGAAAAAAAGTTTAGTGACTAGACGTGAACAAAGTCGAAAGTTCGTTACCCTTTCAAGTCATTATCTCTTTTTATTTTTCTGTTAAAGAAACATGTTTTTTTGAAGTTGTGATTTATGAAATTTGGAATAATTATGTTTTATTTATAATATGTTTTTTACTTTTATGTTGAGTACTAAATCATAGTGTGCATTTTTTATTTATATATGGTACCTCGTACCCGAGTAATTGGTAGAATGTTCCGCGTATACGATTCGCATTCCGAATGAAACTAACCCCTTCATAGCAAAAACAAAAAATTACCGATCCTCATTCCTGTTTTCGTTCCTCGTTCCACGTTCCATATGACTATGGTTTAGATACAACAAAACCTACTTTCTCTTGTAATTCTCAAATACCTATTAACCATCATACAATGTAAGAGCAATCCTGAAATATTAACGAGCATTATGGTTTCACTAGGCTATGGGCCCCTTCCCTTGATGATGCTCCTTAGCCTGGCTAAGGAAGCTTGATGAACCATTCAAAGAGGGCCAAAGCCTCTTCTGACCCACATTTTTGTGTTAATTGGAAAAGTAGTCAAACCGATGGAACTTTTAGTTTAATACGAAAAAAATCCATTTTGTTCTTAATCTATTAGGAAATGGACAAGACAATAATTGAAAAGAGTGAATCTATTATTTATTTCAATCGTTGATATTTTCTTGAATAAAAATGATTGGTAATAAATGATAAAAACATCAATTGTAATATTATTTTAATAATATTAAAAGGTTTGCAAAATAATTTTGATACACACTTTTTGAAAAAAATAATCACATTCAATAACTAATTTGGGTTATTCGTTTTATACTAAATAGTAGAAAACGGAAATAGTGTAAGGTTAATGTAAAAAGAAAGTGTGTCTCGCTTTCTTGCGTCCGGATGGTTGTTGTTGTGGGGAGATCTCTTTGATATCATTCGGGATCTCATCGGTGTCGGCGTTTAGGCCGATGTGAGTCCGTGGATCCGATATGTCGACCAAGCTTAAATTTCGAGACCTCTTGGATTGAACTTCCAATAGTGTAGGAGTTTTATTCCACCTTAGATCCACTTGCAACAACTCCTATGATTTTTCGAACTCGAATACATGTCCCATTTCGAACCGATATTGTTCTTTTGCATATTTGAGCAAATCAAAGTCGTTTGCTCTGCTCTGCTGGTAAGATTGAAGTCTGGTGTAAATACCATTGAAATTTGTTCCCTGCTTAGTTACTTAACTCCATTTGTTGCTTAGCATGTCTGTATTGCGATACAATTTTTTCTTCAACATAGCGTGAAATTTTTCGAGCACCGCCCCCATATAAACACATTTTTTCTTACCATTATTGTGGAGTTCGTCTTTTGAAGTAGTACACCATGTCACCGTAAAAGCATATTTCTCTTCCGTTGTCCATCATTATGGAACTTCCTCACTTTCCGTTTCAACCGCTATAGATTTCCCTTTCTCTTTCCCTCTCCTACTACTTCCCGTTTGCACTTCAACCGATGGTTGTGTTGGTGGTAGTCGTTGGTTGTTTGTGGCATCAAAACGAAAGCCGTGAAAAGATTTTGTTATAAATTTGAGTTTTGCCCAAAAAGATTTTGTTGAAGGTAATGTGAGTTAGGAAATTGCAATTAGTGGTGAAGCGGGATTGAAAGTGACTCCTTGGTATGAGATTTGTGGTGATTCTTAAGACGATAAAATGTTAAAATAATTTTCGTAACCGGTAAATCCAAGAGGCAAAATTGTGTTTTGTTGTATGTTTGTGTTTGCTGGAGGGGTCTAGGTTTTGATCCATTTTGTTTGGTTGAAGAAAGTATGGGATTTTATAAAATATAAAGAGAAATTAAGATGAAATAATGGATTAATATGTTGTATTTATAGTAAAAAATAAAAAGTAATTTTTTTTATTACAATTTGACCCTTTGACAAAGGTCTAATGTTCAAATGGTTCATTTTTAGCTCGTTTCATCCGGTCAAGACTTCGACAAGAACCAATGCAACGAGATACAACGAAATGGAGGGGGCGGTATTCAGCTCATTAGAACGGCGTTGTGGCTCGTTCACGTAGGCAAAAACACGATTGCTCTAAAAAGAAATTGCGTTATCGTTACATAATCTAAATATTGTAATTTTAAATAAGAAGAAAATATATAGAAAACTTTTATAGGATATTTAAATACCATCCATAAATCCAAAATTAACGTTCATCACCTTTCCCCTGTTTTTGAACCTTCAATCAACCCAATCCTACGACAATCTTCCCCTTTCAAACCTCTGCAAACCTGCTTTCATCTTGAGAATTCAAACTCAAAAACCCGAATTAATAACCAAATCAAATCCTGGGTTTCCTTTTCAACACCTCCAGTTCCCATTTTGTCAATCTGAAACAACAATTCACAGTGGCGGAATGGAGTATTTCCAGAGGGCAAAAGCCGTCCGGCTACGGAGCCACCACCGGAAGTACCTATTAGCAGATGACGATGGCGAACATGTGATCCAAGACCGGCAAGGCACATTCAAGAACGCGAGATGGAAGGTTGAATTCGACGATAAATACGACAATGTGATTAGGTTAAAATCGTGTTTTGGCAGGTATCTCACCGCTTCCGAAGATCCACACATCCTCGGCGTCACCGGTCAAAAAGTCATTCAAAGTGTTCCCCAGAAAATTAATTCCTCCGTCGAATGGGAACCGATTCTAGAAGCTTCAAAAGTCCGGCTCAAAACCCGATACGGGAATTATCTACGAGCTAACGGCGGAGTTCCTCCATGGAGAAATTCGATTACACATGATATTCCTCATCGGCATCGCAATTGGATCTTATGGGATGTTGAAATCGTTGAAATTAGGCTTCATCCACCAAAACGGAAATCAGATCCGTCCTTGGATCTCGATCTGGATAGTTCATCTTTTCATCTCCTATCCTGCCCCTTCCCTATGGTTTGTGTGATCAATTTCAATTTTTTCCATCTGATTTGATCATCGGAATCAGATTAGTGTTCTAAATTGGATCATCTGCATTATGATTTACAGGGGAGCGATCCAAATTCCGGGAATTCGAAGAACGAAGGGAGGATGATTTATTACAAATTGGTGGATGATGATGGCGAGATTTATGATGCGGAAGGATCGTTTCTGTTTAAGGGTAACACCATAGAGGATTTGACTCAAAATTTGGAGGAAGAAACAGAATTGGAGAATATTACTGTGTGTTCACGCAACCCTTTGAACGGCAGACTTTATCCCCTCCGGCTAGCTCTGCCGCCGAATAACACAACGCTGAATATTATTGTAGTTCCTGAAACCTCCAAAGGTTTAGAATTTGAAGAAGCTTTTTCTCATTTTGATTTTGGTTCTGTCATCTGTGCGTGTTCCTAATAGATGTATTGTTCATTTTTTGTGTTTTGATCAGCTGCAAAGGATTTCCAGACGATTTAACCATGGCGATTGCAGGCTACTAATATATCTGCATATGTGATGTGTTTATATCGAAGATAGACATAATTGAAAGCAAATCGCATATGTGATGTGTTTATATCGAAGATAGACATGAATGAAAGCAAATCGTTAGAAACCAAGAGTGATTCCTAGCTAAAAACACTATGATTCATTCGTGGAAACTTTGATCCAAATCAAGTTTTGTAACACCAAACGCATTTGATTTCGTTTTTTAGAAACTAATCGTATAACTTGTGTTAACTGTCTTCTTTCCCCGATAAGCATTTTGTTTTTCTAACTTATTTCTATTTCAAAAGACAAAACTGTACAAATAGTCCATGTGGTTAGCTGAAAATTGCCACTTTGATCCAAAAAGGTTTGGACTAGCACCAGAGGTCCAAACTTTTCATTTTGTTGTGAGTTTGGTCCAATTTATTTTGAACTTTTTTAAAATGACCGATTTGCCCTCATTAATTTAATTTTTTATTTTTTTTATTTTGTTATATTTTTATTTAAAATTAAACAAAAACGAAAAGAAAAAAAAAGAAAATAAATATTTGTGTTATCATCCATTCACCACCCACCCCCATCTTTTTTCCCTCTGGTAAACATGAACACCACCACCACCGGTTACCGTCTCCACCGTAGCTAGCCGCCTCCACATCTCTCGTTCTCAAGTTTGAATTCCAGAAATGTCTTGTAACCTACAGTGGCTATTCTAGGTGAAGATAGAGAGCGGGAGTGAAAGGGAGTGTTGAAGGGAGTGAGAAACCCTTGCTGATCCACCACCATATGCAGATTTGTAACCACCACCACCACTAACATCGGAGAAGTAGAGAGACGAACTCCAGCCACAGACGTTGGCGACATAGGATTTTTGACGAAGAATAAGGGAAACAACGACAGAGGGTTTCCGACATAGAAGAAGAAATATCGTCATTTGGGATACCCTAACTCATTTGATACTCGTTATTGTGAAACCCTAACTCGTCGGATCTGAGAATCCTAACCAATCGTTGCCCTTAGTTAGCCAAATCTTTGGTCTGCAACGGTCTTCACGTTCGATGGAGAAAGATAGAGAGAGATGAGGATCGACGGAGACGGAGGTAGAGGCGGCATTTGTGGCTTGAGTTTCCAGACAGAGTGACATTTACAGATTTGGACGGAGGCAACGAGATCGAAGATTGGAGATGATATGTTGAAGATTTACCATGGTACTAGAGGGTGTGGTTGAGGTTGGTTTTCTGTTGATAAATCTGAAAATCGAGACACAAATGGAGAAGATAAACTGAGAAGGGGGTGGTGTTGTAAACCGATCCTGATGATGATGGAGAACACAAACAGATCTGGAAACAGATGGAGAAGACTAGTTTGTCCTTCTATTTTCTCCATCTCCATTGATAACCGACGAGTTCAACAATTTGTTAAGGGTGTTTTTTGTTCCTCTGGACTGATTTTCAGGAAGAAGAAGATGGGTATGTGTAAAGAGAGAGAGAGAGAGAGAGAGAGAGAAATTAGTTTCAATTTTCTTTTTATTTATTTTAATAAAAAACTTAATAAAATTAATATAAAAAACTGAAAAAGAAAAAAATAAGGGCAAAGTCGTCATTTTAAAAAAGTTCAAAGCAAAACGGACCAAAATCGCAACAAAATGAAAAGTTTGGACCTCTGGTGCTAGTCCAAACCTTTTTGGACTAAAGTGGCAATTTTCAGCTAACCACAGGGACCATTTGTACAGTTTTTTATTTATTAGATTTTTACAAGCTTGTATTGTATTTTTTGTTATATTTGAAATTATATTATTAAATAAATACAACCAACCAAAATTAATTGTTATATTATTAAAACAAACATTTTCATAAATAAAAACTATAAATTTATAACATATTTCAATAAATATTACCCATCGTTTTATAAATATATTATGCAAAACAGTTAAATTAAAAAAAGTGTAAATTTAAAATTGTTACAAATTAAATAAATTAAATATTTAAACATTAAAACTTTTTAAAGAGTAAAAATGACAAATAAAATTTTAACACTAAATTGGTGTTAACACACAAGATAACAAAAAAATTTGGTGTGATATTATTTATAGCACCAAAATTTGATGTACAAAATAGTATTAGGTTGGAGAAAGTTTATATTACTTTTTAAGTTATTTATATAAAATACTTTATATTTTGATTGTTTTAAAATTAATTTTAATTTTTTTGAAAAAAAAATCCAAACTTTACCGATTACTTGTTATTTTAAATCTAAACAGGTCATCAAATAGAGTTTTTTATTTCATAAAAGACTACATTTTGTAGTTTATTGTTTTAGACCATTTTTTTTTTTCCAAAATAGATCCAACTTTATTATTTGAAAATACAACCACTACACGCTATGGTTGTATACTTCTTAATAAATTGATATGGATTGAACATCACCAAAAAAAAAAAAAAAAAAAAAAAAAAAAAAAAAAAAAAAAAGACATTTTTGACATTATATAGTTGTAATAACAATTTTATCCTTTAAAAGAGCAATGGTATCCATGCAAATATGAATTTCTAAAGATATGGATGTAACATCCATAAAAATTACAACCAATTTAAAATTTTCAAAACAACCAATTTACTATTAAAAATGTTTACAAAACCATTGTTTCCAAAACATGATTTAAAATTAGAGTCTCCCAAAATCTAATTAGTAGTAAAACTAAAGATGTATATGATCATGCCTTCACCTCGTCATGGTCATTTGACGAACGTAAAAACATAACTAAAACTGTAAGCACGAATCTTAGTAAGTTCTCCCAAAGTACCAATACACAAACAAATAACATATACAAATAACAACATGTCGGGTCCATTCAAACATCGGGTTGGAATACCCAGGCCCAATCAACCATTGGGTTGGAATGTCAATATATTATGGGTCCAGTTAACCATCGATTGGAATACCCCAGACCCAATCAACCATCGGGTTGGAATCCCAATATAAAATGGGTCAAGTTATCCTTCGGATGGAATACCCTCAGGCCTAATCAACCATCGGGTTGGAGTGCCCCTGACCTGTTGGCTCACGCATAAGGCAGTAAAGCCTCAACCACCAACCAAATATGTCGACATATACATAACAAATAAACATATAATCAACCAACGGGCAACCAGATAGATCTACAGATCACTATCGCATAACAACATCCTATAAACTAGGATACAGATCTAACAGATCACTACAGCATAGCAACATATGGTAAACCAGAATATCAATCCAATGGGTTGGCCTTGGTGCCTTTGACCCGGAAGTATAGTGAGGAAAAACTCACCTGAAGCGGCTGAATATCTTAAACAAAAGCTCGAATCACTGATTCGGAAATCCGTACGCACCAGCACCATCAAATATCATCCAATTAATAATTGAATCTCGACCCATAATCGAGAATCTGAATTACTTGCTTAATGACCAGGGTAAAAGACCATTTTACCCATTTTTCTTATTTGGCCCAAAACCAAGGCCCGATATGGCCCAACTTTCTATTTGGGCCCAAAAACCATCATGAATCAAATTCCAAGAAAGCCTATAATCATTCCATGACCCAAGGTCAGAAGTCCATTAGCCTAACAAGGCCCAAACCAAAAGACCCAAGATTTCACATCCTGGGGAGTATGACTCGCATACCAGAAGTGTACGCCCAACGTACTCACCCTCTAAGCGCACTGTACAAGTTCTTGAAGCATGAAACTCCATTTACGCTGAGCGTACTTCTGAGTATGCCCAACGTACTCATCAGGGGGCCAAAATTTCACATTAATTTCTTATTTGGTTAAGTCAAAGGCATCCAAGCACTTCTCTTAACCCTAAATGATGTCTTAAACCATAAATTCGAAACCTTTAAGCCTTTGCATGGCTAATGATGTCTAAATCTCTAAAATCCTTCTTTTCACAACACTCAAAAACACTTAGCTCTTGCATGGTGCTAAGGAAATGATCAAGAAATCATTTTTATGGCTCAATACACTTCAAGACCTCAAAAAGGACAGTTAATATGCTTTGCAGTACTCCATACTCACAAAGATCCAAACTTTGGGAAAAAGCTTATGAAAGTATGACATAAAAAGATCTATGAATAGAGTCATCAAGTTTGAAGCTTTATACATTGAGAAGGTAGATCAAGATGCACTAAACTTGGATCCACAAGCTCCAAGAAATCCCACACTTCTCCAAGAAGCTCCTTCTTCTTCTATGAACACCAAATACATGAAATACCACCAAGAACTCAAGAACCACACTAATAGAGGCTAGGGATTCATTTCTAGAGTTTAAGGGGATGAAGGCTGAAGACAATAGGGTTTGCTTGTGAGTTAAGGTGCTTAAATAGGGTCCAAGACCCTAAATTAGGGTTTTGGGTCTGACTGGAGTCTGTCATATGTGCGTACTTCTAGTATGCCCTGCGTACTCCCTTAAGTATTCGCGACCAATCTGCCTAGTACGCCCAACATACTCACATGTACGCCCAACGTAGTAGGCTCAACACGAGTACGCACTATGTATACTTGTGTACTCCCTACGTACTAGGTTTAACCTTTGGACCATTAACTTCTGAAGGCCATAACTTCTTCGTTCTAAGTCCATTTTCGACGATCCTTATATCCACATAAAGGTAACGAGAAGCTCTACACTACCTTAAAACATTCCGAAAAAAAATCCAAAATCCTTAAAAAGCCCGACTGCCACTTTGCGGTTGTACCCTTAGGCTCTAAATCACATACTAAATTCCCAAATCATCTATCCTATCTCATCCACCCCCAAATGGGTTTAAATCACCCTTTCTCAAAGGCCCTAATCCTTATGAAAACCGGTCTTTGGGTCACAACTCCGTATTAGGAAATGATTCGGAACAAGGTGTTACAACTCTCCCTCACTTGAATTGGATTTCGTCCTCGAAATCACTCCTTACCACTAGGGACGAGCATCGGAACCGGGTACCCACTTTTGGAACCGGAACTGCCGATTCTAAAACTGGAACTGCCTTAAGCGGTTCCGGTTCCAATTCTCATTTTTTCGGAACCACTACCCGTTGGGTACCCGCCGAAACCGGTTTATATATATATATATATATATATATATATTAGTATTTCATATAAATATGTGTGTTACTTAGACCGGTTTAGAATATATTGGACTGATTATGTCCCTCTTTGGTTTGAATTGATTCGATTTGAACCGAACTAGGTTGCAGTTTATTGATAAAAGTTAACAAAGTTGATGTAACCGGGTTACCCGCTCCCGGAACCGGAACTGCCGTTTCCGGGACTGGTTCCAACAATTTAAGAACCGCCTAGAGCGGTTCTGGTTCCGGCTCTAACTTTCTAGGAACCGCCGGTTCCGGTTCTCGCCAAATGAGGCGGGTACCCGCCTATGCTCATCCCTACTTACCACCTACCTTGAAACCAAACACTCCGGCCAAATCCTCCTAACTGTGAACAAAACACTGATCCTTTACCTGATGAACCAAACACTACTGCTATGAATCTGAAGCCCATAACTTGCGTGACCTCCATGCAGGTTGACCCAAATACAGAGCATTCAGCATGACTGGATCACCTCAACCCAATATACCATCACATATAACGTAACTTGCTGATAAAAACATCTGATACATCAATATCATGACGACTCCTAATGCGAGTCTCATCTATTTAACTGCTACAAAGATGCACATACAACGCCAAAATGCTCAACAACTTTGTAGTTATAAGACCGAACTTCTAATGAGAACCATAGAGTTGGGGACTCTCAACTACAATCACATAATTAAATCCCACAATATGCCTCTTGAGATCGGGAACCCGTCAAATCTAAGCTTCAAAACCCATATCCCATAACTGATATTCATCCTTTCATCAAATTCGTCCCTTACTTTTGAGTATGATCACTGCCAAACACGTGAAAAGGAACTCAAACACATCAATCTCAAATTTTCCACCAATTCCAAATCCATAATATGCACCAAAAGCCTTTAATAAACCCTTGACTCCTTGACACGCCATTCACAACCACTTTTCCTACGAGTAAAGATGAGAAATCTAAGAATTTTCAAATTTTCCTCCAATCCTTATCAACTCAGGTGTACTTACACCTGACAAATCACTCAATACATTCACCAAGAACTTTATGATTCGAGACTTCATAACTGATATCCAATCTTGATAATCAACCCCTAATAACAGCTTGCGAAAAAACGGGATTTATAATGCAAACATTTTGTGGAGACTTTCTGATACGTGACTGATACTCCCAACAACCCTTAACTTTTCCTTTTATCCAAAGCAACTGATTTGTAAGGCTTCCGAGTTCCATCATTGTGCCAACACTGAAAGTACCCCAAGTAGAAGAAATGAACAATCATGATCAGTGGGCCCACAGGTTATGACTGTAATACCTCTACAAGGTCCTCAACATAGGTATGGATTGCCTTTGAACCCACAACATGAGTCTGGAATGCCCTACCCGACCCTCATTTCATGACTGTAATGCTCTCGATATCACATCGATCTTGTCGACATTTGTCACACCCCAAAACCACGCTTGGCAGAAACATTCTGGGGCAGAGGACGTCATGTACAGTATCACAACAATGAATAGTAGTAAACAAGCAACAACATCATCCATTGCATTAATAATATAATTTCATACATGTGTGTTCTGTCAATTTTATAGACACCAAAAATATACATATCAAAATAAAAGATGAGTCTTGAATGAACTCCATCTTCTCAAAAGCCTGGCACCTGTACCTGTCTAGGGTGACCTGAGAATACAAGTTATTTTGAAAGAGAGTATCAGCTTAATGTTGGTGAGATCATAAGTATATTAATGTCTGAGTTTGTATGAAAACGTTTGAAAGAAGTTTCTGTAAGATGTTTTGTACAATGTTTTGTATAATGTTTGAATTCTCCAAGAAAACACTATGTTTCCTACTAACTGTAGCCTTCTACCAAGGCATCTCGTGTTCGTGTGTATGTCTCTTGTTAGAGCGTGTGTTTCCCAATTCTGACTATCATTAACCAAAAATATAGTTACTACATTACCGTGCATCGTGTGAATATTCACGAAGTGAATGTAATGGGAAAATATTATCGTACCGTAGTATTTGTAATAAGTGACTACTGTGGTACTAACTACCTTAACACAAAAAAGTGTTCCAAATAACATGTGATCGACCTGTATCCTGCTACCGGAACTACTGAGGCCTTGCCTCCTGCATCGGACCGAAGTCCGGAACTAACTGCATCGGACCGAAGTCCGGAACTGACTGCATCGGACAAAAGTTCGGAACTACTGAACATAGCATAGCATAAACATATCAACTAGTATGAACACATAAACTGCATACTGCATCGGGCTGTAACCCGAAACACATAACACATAAATCCTGTCTGAGCCACGAAGGCATCAAACATACTAAAATCTGCATCGGACCGAAGTCCGGAAACTACTACTAGCTAAACGGGTCGGCATTGTGGCCTTAGACCCATTCCTACTGGAAGGAAACTCACCTGAACTGCTGAATTCTGCTGGTAACCCTCGGACTGCTAACCAACCACCGTCTGAAACGCTGCTCCTCTAACTCTCCGAGCTACCAATAACAAAACGACACTTAGCCTGACAGTCCTCTAAAAGTCAACTAACTCAACTCTGGCCAAAGTCATCCTTCGATGTTAACCCTACTCGCCGAGTCAGCCTACTGACTCGCCGAGTTCACTGATTTCCGAGTTCTGTCCTGTCCAACTCCGAGTCCCCACTTAACTCACTAATCTGAGCCTTGACTCGAAGGGTTTGGGGTTTCGCAACTTGACTCGCCGAGTCCAAGAACAGACTCGCCGAGTACAAGGCAATCTTCATCTGACTCGACGAGCTGTTCATCCCACTCGTTGAGTTGCTCCACTACTTCATGCTACTCGTCGAGTCCATTCGAATCTCTCTACATGCAGAGGGGTATTGAGTCATGCATGGACTCCAAACTGTAGATCTACCCTTCCCAAGCCTATTCTTCACGTAAAGTTGCAAACTTTACGTGTAGAGAAGGAGATCTAAGCAAAATACATCATGAACTAGGGTTTAAGGCAAAGAGGCTTCATGATCCACTCAAGGGCTGATACTTTGTGCTTCTCAAGACCATCACATGCTTAGATCTATAGTAGCAACTTCATATCTGGCTTCTAACTTGAAAGAATAACATCATGGCTAAAAACTCCAGCAACAACACATAGATCTAGGTGCAAAGAGGGGTCTAAGAACTAGTTATTACCTTTAAAATGCTCAGAATGAACTCACAATCCTAGATCCATAGTCCTTTCTTGCTCCTCCAAGCTCCTTCTTCCTTCTTCAAGCTTCAATGCACCTTCCAAGTCAAATATGGCTCAATCAATGGATGTGACGGCTAGGGTTTGATGTCCTGGGAAAAAGAGGCACTAAAGGAACCTTAGGGAAGAGAATGAGGCGTTTAAATAGGCTCCAAGTCCCGATTTTAGGGTTTTCCTCGTTCAGACCAGACTCGCCGAGTCACCTTGGCCGACTCGCCGAGTCGGTCGCTTACTCCTCGACCCGAACCCCGCTCGGACTCACCGAGTCTCCTCTTAAAATTGGGGTTTTCTTTCTTTTCTTGGCTTTCCAACTTTGGGTGTTACACACAGGCTCGCAACATATCTTCCAAGGTCTAGATAGTTCTCTCACTTTGCCCGTCGGTCTGCGGATGGTAGGCTGTACTCATGTCCAACCTAGTTCCTAAGAAACTTTGTAATGATTGCTAGAACCTCGAAGTGAATCTACTATCTTTGTCCAAGATAATGGATAAGGGAACACCGTGCAGTCTTACAATCTCCTTAATGTAAGTCCTTGTAAGCTTCTCCATCTTGTTTGTTTCTTTGATCGGCAGGAAGTGTGCAGACTTGGTCACTCTATCGACGATGACCCATATGGAATCAAGTCCACCCGTCGTCTTGGGAAACTTGGTTATGAAATCCATAGTTATCCGCTCCCACTTCCATTCAGGTATCTCCGGCTGTTGTAGAAGATCGGAGGGTTTCTGGTATTTGACCTTGACCTTTGCGCAAGTAAGGCATTTACTCACGAAGGTAGCAATCTTTGCTTTCAGGTTAGGCCACCAGTATAACTTTTTGAGGTCCAGATACATCTTATCTGATCCCGGGTTCACGGAATAACGAGTGTTGTGTGCCTCGTTCATGACCAAGTTTCTGAAACCACCTAGGTTCAGGTTCATAGAATAACGAGTGTTGTGCGCCTCTCAAACATATACCACATGCATTATCTCGCCCTGTACCTTTCCTTGATCACCAATGACCCTGATCTCATGAATTCAAGCCGTAGGTTTCTGTATCCAACCCCTAACCACTCTTGCACAAATCTCTGGTTCTCTCAATAAACCACCCGGTTCTCCCCCACTTAGGGTCTGAACCATCACTATCTGACACATCAACAATATCACAAACTATTTTCACCAGCAATAACGCACCTACCCCTGGAAAGTGCTACGCAACGCCCGATAATCCCCTTTAAGGAAATCAATCGATCTCATATACTCTGAACCTCAGATGAAATCCTCAAGAACTTCTCGTCATGACTTCCTCTAGTCGTTCCAAGTCTCGTACCAATCCAATACCAAACAACTCAACTGTCCGATAACATCACTGACTCATAGACTGGACCACGAAATCATCAAACTCCCCCACCTCGACTCATCAACCGATGTTCCAACACATGGATCATCCTAAGAACAGGGACCCACTCCCATATTCAATACCCAACATAGATAGAAAAAACCACTGCACTGATAAACTCGATTGGACTCCCCACTGATACCTCTACAATACGCCCTACTATACTCAAATAGGTGTAACGTTGTCCTCGACTATCTCAGTCCCAACTGAGTATATGCTCATGGTAAATTACTGCCTCGCGGCACACATGCTACCTGATACTCTGATGGAAAATCATCCTCAATGACAAACTGCAGGGTTTACCCCCAAACCCAAAACTTAAACATCATGCCTCTCATGTTTCGCACACGAACATAAATAGCGACACCCAGGTCATAGAAGGCGACATCTCCTCTATCGGCTGATTGCTCAACTCATACCAAAATTCTCCCCTCCCTCTGAATCCTTACCAAAATACTCTGAAAGGCTCTCGACCTCCCTCTCAAGGGATGCCTCTTCGAACTCAATCATGGCCCACTGGCCTAAAACCCATAGCGTCCAATCTCTACTTCATCAATCATGACCAGATAACCGGAGAACCACGAGCATCATTCACTACAAACCATGGTACGCATCCCATGACATCTCTTCTCAATATGCTCCGGTGTATGGTACACGAACCATAGCATCACTCCTCCATCTGCTCCGATGTATGGTACTCGAACCATAACATCACTCCTCCATCCGCTCCGATGTATGGTACTCGAACCATAACTTCACTCCTCGATCCGCTCCGATGTATGGTACTCGAACCATAACATCACTCCTCAATCGACTCCGATGTATGGTACTCGAACCATAATATCACTCCTCAATCCGCTCCGATGTTTGGTACTCGAACCATAACATCACTCCTCAATTCTCTCCGATGCATGGTACTCGAACCATAACATCACTCTTCTATCTGCTCCGATGTATGGTACTCGAACCATAACATCACTCCTCAATCTGCTCATTAGAACCTTCAGAATACTCCATGTATTAAGTATAGGTCCTCTGCTTTCAGTAGTACGGGCCCATACTACCTGCCCCATCTACCCATACTTTCCACACGGACTATCCTGGAGCTCCTATGTAGCTGCTTGACCTTCGCATTCACCAATTCCATCGTGCGTGCTCGCTCCCCAGCGAAATTCTATACTCTGCCAGCGCACTCATCTGGCTAAGGTTACTCCCTTGGCTCTTCCTAGATTCCCACACTTCTCTACCATCAGCTGCTGAAGAGCTCCTAATGATGCCATCCATCTACCTCCTGAATATCATCATATTCGCTTGGTAGCTGACTCCCATCATCGAGAGTTCCACGAAGCACGAAGCAAGCAGCATTCGAGCATCGACGAATACATAGGACTCACTTTGGGTGATAACTCCGCTTGCTCTACTCATCCTCGATAGTACCACCGAACTATGAAACTCTTCCCCTCACGGGTTCTAACTATTCTTTCGCTAAGTACCACGGTACTCATCTAGGTATCTCCCCTAGATTACTCCTCTACTCAAATCCCCTAAAGGATTCCAACTAAATATTCTCACTCATCACATACTCAAAAGCACATCGCATATAACAGCAATTCCTAGGCTAAGGCATCACAAATCAGGCCACTCTAGTCCTAAGATATGCAATACCTAGCCTGCCTCTAGCATGCAATAATATCTTATAAAGTGCATCATAAATATCTCATAACACAAAAGTAAGGGTATTTTTGGAAATCACCGTTCGGGCTCTGGCTGATCGTACACACTACTCTTTCTCGCTTTCTCTTTGAACTCTTATTCGCTTTAGAAAATTATTTCTTTGAAAACTTTTCTTACTTCCTCAGTTTGAGTCCAGATTTACCCGAAGGTGCATCCAAATCCCTCAAACCAAGGCTCTGATACCAACTTGTAACACCGTAAATTTCAAAACAATTTTTCATTTAAATATAATGATTTAATTCTTAAAAACACTTTCCTTAAAATCTCATTCATAATCGAATTACAAAACATAACTCCATTTTCACTTGCATAATAAACCAGGATCCTCAAAACATGACTCTTTCTCTGGTGTGTACAATCAAGCCGGTGCCGTCCCGTGATCCTGAGAGAAACCTGAAACACATAACACAAAACACTGTAAGCACGAAGCTTAGTGAGTTCCCCAAAATACCACACATAACACATATTAGCCACTTGAGGCTATAACTCTGTGGGTCCATGGACCCTACTCTGTGAACCTTCCAGTTCTAACTCTGTGAACCCTCCGGTTCTAACTCTGGGAACCTTCCGGTTCTAACTCTGTAAACATGCACAACATAAATCACATAGAAATAATGCAGTACAACACATAACATACATAGCATACAAATACTCTGTCACATAACTCTGGTTACCTACTCAAGGTAAAGTATAGTGAGAAGACTCACCTAGCAAGCAGGAAGCAGATATCCTCACACTTGCATCTTGAACTCGCCACCATCTATCACATAAGGCAAATGCTCTCTTGAACATAACTCTCGAGACTAGACGCAATCCTCTCTTGGCAACCTCTTAAGGGTAAACGACCATTTTACCCCGCCCCCCCCCCCCCTTCTTGGCCCAAAGGCCACATTGCTGACCAAACCCCTAAAGGTCAACAAAAGTCAATGGTCAAACTTTGACCCAACTCGCCGAGTGCACTCCGGTGACTTGGCGAGTACACACATGTCCACTAACTCTTTGTCCCGCTTGGTACGTAGAGTCCCTCCCTATGCTCGACAAGTCATACTAGACAGGAATCGCGGGGCCACCCCGACTCAACTCGCCGAGTCTCAAGAACAACTCGGCGAGTACCGCCTTGAACTCCAGTCCTCTAACCCCCTCCTGATTCACTGAGTTATCCCCCAACTCGGCAAGTCCATTCACTGAGAAATTTACGTGAAACCCTAACCCTACTCGCTGAGTCTCAAGAACATCTCGGCGAGTTTATGCCATGCACAAACTCTACTGACCTCCTGAGGTTAGATCTGTTTCCCCAAACCATAGATATGGCCTCCCCAAGCATGAATGTCATGTAAAGTTCTAAACTTGATGCTTATATAACCACAAGAAGGCATCAAAAGGAGATTTAGTCCCAAAAATGGCAACCTAAGGCCAATAACCCCAAACTAGTCCATAAAGCTCCAAGGGTAAAGGTCTCTGGACCTCTCTGAGTCTAGATCCAAGGCACAAACTCGAAGAGGGACCATTTGCTCCACATAATCACTCTCCAAAGGGGTTAGAAAACCCTAAATCTAATGATCAACACCAAAACTGAAGGAGGTTCAAACCATTACCTCAAAATGATGTCTCTGAACTCTGGAACTGCTTGAATCGCACCTCCTCTTTGCTCTTGCCACCTTGTTCTTGCTAAACCAAGGGTTCAAGGATCAAAAGGTGACTTCTTCTCCCTCACAATGATTTGGCTCACTTAGGGTTCTCTCAAGGGACTGGTAGCCGCAATGGGAGGCTATAAGTGCCCTTAAATAGGCTCCAGACCAGGGGATTAGGGTTTCATTAAACAGTGTGGACTCGCCGAGTCCACTAATGGACTCGCTGAGTTCGGACGTGAACCCGGATGAACATCCGTTACCCTTCTCGGCGAGTCTTGGCTCCAACTCGCCGAGTTCCTCCTCAAACCCCAAATTAATTAAATAGAATAATATACATGGGAAATCGGGATGTTATAAAGAAGCTCGCCCCTTGCAGTTGGTCAAACAAATCGTCGATCCGAAGTAAAGGATAACGATTTTTGACCGTCGGCTTGTTGAGCTCCTTGTAGTCGATGCACATGCGAAACGATCCGTCTTTCTTCTTGACGAACAAGACTGGAGATCCCCAGGGTGAGAAGCTTGGTCTTATAAAGCCCTTGCTAAGCAATTCGTTAAGTTGACCGAACAGTTCTTGCATCTCTACAGGGGCTAGATGATAGGGCGATTTGGCTAATGGGGTAGCTGCTGGAACTAAGTCGATTCGGAACTCGACTTGACGTTGCGGAGGTAATCCTGGGAGTTCTTCTGGAAAGATGTCGGGAAAGTCGCATACTACTGGAATGTTCTGAATGTCCTTCGCTTCTCGGCTCACATCGACCACATGAGCAAGGAATGCTGTACATTCCTTTCGTAAGAATTTCCGAGCTTGGATGCTCGAGATGATACGAAGGTTCGTGCCGGGTTTGTCGCCATAAACTACTAAGGTTTTGCCAGACAACAGATTAAGGCGAACAACCTTTTCGTAACACATGATATCGGTATGATGAAGACTCAACCAATCCATGCCGATAATGACGTCGAAACTTTTAATTGAGACCGGCATAAGATCGATAGAAAATGAATGGTTATCTAAAGTTAGGGTACACCCTATGAATATACTGATAGTTCTCTCTGTCTTTCCATTAGCCATTTCCATGGTGAACGGTTCATTAAGTGCTCGTGATTTTTTCCTATGTAAGTGAGAAAATTTATGGTTCACGAAACTCCTCTCCGCTCCACTATCAAATAGAATGCATGCATAAGAGTTATCGAGGAGGAACATACCAATGACCACTGTGGGGTCAGTAACCGCTTCTTCATGGCCTATGGCCAGAACTCTTGCCGCTCCACCGGCAAACCCTGCCTTTGGGCAGTTTCTCTTGAAGTGGCCTACCTCGCCACATCCGTAGCAAGTTTGGCCTATTCCAACACCGGGGGCTTGGTTGATTGGTTTCACCGGAGCTTTACAGAAACGGGTTGTGTGCCCCTTCCCGTTGCAGTTCAGACACTGCATCTCCCGACAGGTGCCGACGTGATGGAAGTTGCACTTAAGCAAACTTCCAGCATACTGCTTTATCGGAGAAGCAGCGGCAGGTGTTATCGCAGCATGTACTGCCATGACCCACCTCTTCTTGGCAGCCTTAGCCTTCTTCTTGTCATCCCAGAACTTCCGCTTGGAATCAGCGGTTCTTGCAGGTTCTGAGATGGCCATGGTAGTTGTTGCGGCCGGGGTACGAACCCCATGGTCTATGAGCCGCTGTGCCAATCGCTTGGCACTATCAAATGTAGTGGGGTGTGATGCCAAGACATTTCCCTGGTATGGGGGCACCAGTCCCCATATGTATCTCTTAATCTTCTTTCCCTCTGAAGGAATCATGTTGGGACAGAGGGCCACCAGTTCACAAAATCTGGCGGTGTAGGCGACCACGTTAGGGCCCTTCATGGTTAGGCTCCAAAGCTCTTCTTCTAGCTTTTGGATCTCTCCCCTCGGGCAGTATTCCTCAATCATGAGGTCTTTCAAGGTTTCCCAGCCCATCACATTAGCCACTATAAGAGTTAGTGACTTAACATGGCCATTCCACCATGTTAGGGATTTAGTTTCAAATGTGCAAGCAGCATACTTCACCTTGCTCTCCTCGGGACAAGAGCAAATTTTGAAAACCGATTCAGTTTTCTCGAACCATTACGAGAGGGCAATGACCCCGCCAGTCCCTTTGAAGGACAATGGCTTGCAGTTCGTGAAGTCCTTATAGGAGCACTCTCTTGAGCGCACAACAGCTTCCATCTGAACAGGGGTTCCTCCTCCAGTAGAACCCGATGAATGATATTGAGCCATGGATGTAGCCACAGCTACAGCTACGACAACATTTAGAGTTGTCGTATTGAACTGAGGAGTAGGTGGTTGCGGAGGTAGAAGAGGTGATGTTTCGTTATTTGGGTTTCTCATTGGATTTCTGCGAGGCGGCATCTTTGATCTATAAGTTTATGAAGATGAAAGCATTGATAAGAATTCAATGGAAGAATTGATGAGAATGACTCATAGACTAACTCCCCATAGCCCAACAACACGATTGAATGAAGATCTAAACTAACAGATGATCATATTTGAATAATAATTCCCATAAGATTAGATACCTGTCAATATTACTGGTATTACTGATGTAAAAAGTTCGGGAAAAACGGCCTACAGTAAGAGGCCTTACATCAACCAAAATGGGAAAATTTTGACAGAATTACAACCTAACCCAAACCTAACAGGCCTATGATTTACAAGATAGGAAAATAGACCAAAGTTTTACATAACTAGGTTATATCCAAAAAAAGAAGTTGATAAGGATCTATCGGCGACGAGAACTGCCTGAGTGAGTCCTTGATCCTGACAGAATATGTTCTAGGTCCCTCATATGCCTATCAGCCCTTGCTTGTTGAGCTCAAAGTTCTCTGACTTCATCTCGCGTTTCAGTGAGTTCCCTCTGAAGAGCTGCATTATGGACCAGAGTCCTTTCATGAGTAGACTCTAGTTGGCGAATGCAGACAGTCTTAACACCAGTGTTGGCATCAATCTCCAAGATTCGATTGATAGATGATTGACCTAGTATTGTGTTTCGAGAAATCCTACGAACCATGATGGGTAGGACTCTATCAGCAGAACCTCCATTAGTGTGGTTGTAGAAATTTTTGTCTCCATTGTAGGGAATGGGTTGAACCTGTTCATGGCTCCATGTATTCAAGTTTATTGCCCACATAGGTGTGGGTCCTTGAAATACAAGTCAGGGGTTGTTATTCGGGGCTTGACCTACTTGATGTAGGTTATTGACTTCGGGCTCAGAGTCAGATCCATTCGAGAAGCCTTCTGCTTGATGATCATCCAAAGGGATTTGATGCTCATTATCGGACTCTGCCTCAAGCCATCCAGCATTTTCGTTGGGTGGAAAGCACGGGTCTCTGGGAATGTGGAATCCAACCATTAAATCTACGCGAGAAGGGAGGTATAAGAATCTAGCAGATTAGTAACTAATAGTAATGTAAAATACTCCTATAGTATTTTAAGTTTATTGTTACATTCTAGTGTTCTCATTGTGGTATTGTTGGTAAGATTTTAGACTTGTTGCAACCACATAACTCCACTTAGGCACATGCTAGTAAACCCTCGGATAATATAGTTGATCAGGCTATATCTTCCCAGTTTTGACTATATGTCTCTAAGTCCACCTATGTTGTTCAACAATCGTAATTCTTTTGTACTGTCCTAGTGACACTGATTTTAGTATGAATGCAGGCACGCATGCTTAATTAAATATTTTATTATTTATAAGTATAAACTCTTGGTCAGAGTATTTTAATCCCAATGTATTTATAGTTAGTATATCTTTTATGGGTTGATATACTTAATTCACTATAAACACTACTCTGGTACCAATCTGTCACACCCTAAAACCATGCTTGGCGGAAATATTCTGGGGGCGGAGGACGTCATGTACAGTATCACAACAATGAATAGTAGTAAACAAGCAACAACATCATCCATTGCATTAATAATATAATTTCATACATGTGTGTTCTATCAATGTTATAGACACCAAAAATATACATATCAAAATAAAAGATGAGTCTTGAACGAACTCCATCTTCTCAAAAGCCTAGCACCTGTACCTGTCTAGTGGTGACCTGAGAATACAAGTTATTTTGAAAGCGAGTATCAGCTTAATGCTGGTGACATCATAAGTATATTAATGTATGAGTTTGTATGAAAACGTTTGAAAGATGTTTCTGTAAGATGTTTTGTACAATGTTTTGTATAATGTTTGAATTCTCCTAGAAAACCCTATGTTTCCTACTAACTGTAGCCTTCTACCAAGGCATCTCGTGTTCGTGTGTATGTCTCTTGTTAGAGCATGTGTTTCCCAATTCTGACTATCATTAACCAAAAATATAGTTACTACATTACCGTGCATCGTGTGAATATTCACGAAGTGAATGTAATGGGAAAATATTATCGTACCATAGTATTTGTAATAAGTGACTACCGTGGTACTAGTTACCTTAACACAAAAAGGTGTTCCCAATAACATGTGATCGACCTGTATCCTGCTACCGACTCTAGTAAAACGACAATGTAAGACGTCGTAAGAAATGACATTTGGCACTCGTAGACTTGCAAGTCCCACTATAGCGAGCAGCAAGGTGTAGGATAGTCAATCCAGTATAGATCTATATGCAAAATCATACGCTCTCCAATTAAGGAGATTCGGGATACAAGAGCGGTCGTGGAAGGAAGTGCCATGACCCGCTCAATGGTTCACATAACTGCATAAATGTATATGTAATGAATGTGCTAACTGAAAGTGTAATCTTTCTCTGTCTAGCCTGTGTGTACTGAAATATTCTGCGTGTGCTAGCTGTAATGTATGTTCTCTCTATCTAGCATGTATAGTAATGTATTGTGTGTACTAGTTGTAATGTGTGTTATCTCTTTATTTAGCATGTATAGTAATGCACTATGAGTACTACTCGAACTGAATCATGAATGAACTGACTCATTGTATGTTTCATTATTCTAGTTATAGTATTAGTATCCTCCTGTGCTACCCCTATGGTAACTTACTAGTGATGTAACTGGTACGTATGAACATGGAAGTATACCCTTGCTACCCAAAGGTACTAAATGAACTGGAAGGACCTTTATGACTATATATGTACACATGATATATAATTAATATTTAAATGGCCTTCGGATGGATACCAGATATCCCACCAGACCACATCTCAAGCGCGAAAAGGAAGTAGGGCGGGAAGGCCTTCCTAAGCCTTTTAAACATTTCTTATATAACTATACATACATAGACATGCAATTGATAATAAGTATAAAGGAGTTTAAGTAAAAGTATTTGATAAGTAAAAGAGTTTGTAAAACAGTTTGAAACAATACGATTTGATAAATAGTTTGAACGGTAAGAAATCACTGGTTTTGTAGTTATTAATCACGTGCGATTGATGTAATAACTATAAGTATTTAACTTGTATTCCCCCATAAAGTATTTAAAAACATTCAAATCATTGGTTAATGGGTATGAACTCACCTGCAGTGAGTGGTATGGATGAACTGAAGATGTAGGATCACTAGGTGACAAGTGAAGTCTTGAACACACTTTATAACCCTAGTTAACATATAATACCACATATATGTATCCAATTAGTCTTAAAATACTAATTGAAAATGTTAAGACATCCTAGAACATAATAAAGACTTTATATAAATGTTATAAGCCCTAAGGATTGCATCTAAGTTGTTGTGGGACAAGGCTAGTGAGTTTAGGGTTCCAAGGGACCTCATACTAGAGTTTACTCTCCAATAAACCCCACACAAGGAGTTTACGGTCGTAAACTCTTGAGTTTATGGCCGTGAACTCCTAAGTCTAATTTCATTAGGTGTTTTGAAGTGTTACATGATCCCTAGAAGCAATTCTACTTGGTGGTTTAATCCTTGGAAGGGTTTAGGGCACTTATACACTCCCTTGAGGAGTTTACGGCCCCAAGGCCAATTCCCTTTGAGTTTATTGCCGTAAAATCATATAAAGAGGGATGCTTTAATGCTTTCAAGTCCCATGCTCATGTACGATATGTTCTAGACATTTATCTAAGGCTAATGAAGGCCTTAGGCACACTTTGGTGCCCTTTCTTGATGTTCACGGCCCAAGGACCTTTTCCCTTAGAGATTACAGCCGTAATCTCCTATGGGGATGGGCATTTAATGATTTAAAGTCCCTTAGTTCACTAGAAACAATTCAAGGCTATTGTCCAAGGCTTTAGGAGTGATTAAGGCACTCTTTGGCCTTTGAATTTGGAGTTCACGGTCCAAGAACTTCTTGGGCCATTAACACCTAAATCTTGGTGTTCTTGGATGATTTCTAGCCTTAAAAACACTAGCATACAAGCCTAAGGTGGTTACATATCACGGGGAAAGGACTAGGCATCATTTAACCCTTGAAAAGGAGTTTACTCCCCAAGGTGTTCTTGGGCGGTAAACTCACAAATCTTGTGTTTTTGTTATGATTTCTATGTTATTAAGCACTTAATAAGATGTATAATACAACTAGAGAAAGGTACTCATGATTTGGTATGAAAACCCGAAGATCCGTGAGAGAGAAATGGCTTTTCTCTAGTTGAAAATGTAACTAATGAAATAATTTGGTTAAGAATCATATTTATAGTCCTGGGATTTTTGGCAGAAAATATTTTTATTCCCGCAATGCACTCTAATATAATAGAGTTTTGGAATAATAGTGTTGCACAAAAACCTAGTGCATCCACTCTCCTGATATCTCCTTAAGTGTAAATCCTTAAATACTCAAACTTATACGGAAAAGTCTAAAAGTTTACTGTGACTGTTATAACTTCTATTGACTTGATAAAGTTCGTACATAATGGAAATTTCGGGTTGTCACAACATTACATCATTCTCCCAGCACTTTGGGGGCCTAAAGATACTTACCTTATTCCATCACCTTGCATGGACCTAATCATCGCCCATCTTAATGGTAACCGTGCACCACAATGTCATAATCTTACGACGCACAATTGCTTTCACAGAATAACCTGCTACTAATGCAAACCTTACATAATCATGACCGAACACCGCCCATGAATAGAATAAAAAGTCGTACTCTTGATTCAATTCAAAGGCTATAACCCAAAAAGAACCATGCATATAATTCGAACCAAACTCTCCATTGATATCTCGACCAGACCATATACATCTCTCTTGGTAATATATAATGAATTTACCACAATGAACACCCTTAGGGAACCCATAACCTCATTCAAAAGGCATAATACCAGAGTTCTATTGAAACGACAAACCTCAATCAGTAACAGAAGACATCCTCATGATCGGTCAAAACAAGTTCCCATACTTGATTGAGACTGAATAGATCCCACCAGTACGCAAGTATCTCACTAAAACCTTGGGGGAGTCATCCAAAATATGATGCTAAGGATCTAGTCAGGTCCATCGATTTACTAACCCTAAATTATGGACTCCCAATAACCAAGAACATCGTCCAAACTCGAGCCGAACCTGACGATATGTCAAAGAATCCATTGAAATTCAACTGATACAGTCCAATAATTCTGAAGAATCTCCGATTTGATGATGCATGAAGTGACCAATGGTCAAGAATACATTGACACTTAATCTAGAGAACCAAAACCCACGCAGAGTTGAACATACACATCTTTGGAAATGATTTACCGATCGACATCTGCCCACTCTAAACTGAAAATAACAATCCAAACAATGAGCTGACAAATCCCTTAACAACTGATACTCAACTTGAGTGGTCCTAGTGGCTCCTCATTTATACATTGGCATTCCGAAAGGAAAAAATGACTACACAAGCTCCTTGACCAACTTATTTCTACTAAGAGACAATTATTGTACCTCCTAAACACCTACATCCGATAGCCACTTGCTATATGCCCTTAACTTGACCAAAATTTGAACCGAGATCACATAATTGCACCGCAAATCCCTATGGACCATTCCGCTAATATCACTAAATCGAATAGATCGATGATCCTCCAAGCAAAATATCTATTTCTCCCCTACTTAGGGTTCGAACTACCACCCACTAGTGTTGGAATCAAACTATAGCTCAAACCGGCTCAACCAGGTACAAACCATCCCTAACTCTTGGAATGCATAACACACTTAGGACGATCTTCCAGATAAGGTTCAATCAAATCCAAAGAGAATTATGTCTTTCAGCTGAAGACCTCTGAAATTTTCCAATCATAAACACTTTAACTTTAAGGATTCCATGAAAATGCATACACAAACACCAACTTACGATCCAGAACATACACTCCTTGCTTGCACTCCCAACTAACAATCCGGTACCTAACCTGTCTATATCTAAAGAACACGAACCCTTGATCACATCACAAAACATCCATACAAAATCAATCCTCCTGCGCACTCCCATGCTGACATATTGTCCCCAAACCACGATCAACAGACCCCATGTAGGGTTTACATCATAACTCTGACCTTTACAAGCCTACTCACTCCTTCTTTGAACTCGGAAAACTAAAAGGGCATAATCCTTGTTGCAGATAACGATAATCCAATCCATCAATCCACCACTTAGCTTCCAACTGTAATCCCCAATCTGATCATAACAATCGTTTTCTTCTTGAGTCCCGCAACTTAATGTACGGCCTCGAGTAAAACCCTCGAGACCCCCAAACCAACATAATCATCTAGGTTTGTACCATTTAACCTAAACCGATATCGCCACTAGGGCCTGAAATAATTACCAGACCCATTCTCGTGGCTGAGCAACCATAACCAAAAGATCGACAGATACGGAACCACTACCAAAAATCATGGTATGAAACTATGCTATATTCCAAAACCATCCCTTAGAACCCCTGAAAATTTCCTTGATTCGATTATGGATCATGTGCTTCCAGTAGTACGGGCCCAATACTACATTCCACACTTATCCATACTTTCATCAAGAATCATCTTGGGCCTCTATGTCACCTACTCATAATAATACTCCCAATACTCTCTAAACAACGAAACAACCGCACTGAAATACTTCCTAGGGTCTCCTAGGATTACCCGCCTCCCCTACCATCAGTTGCTGAAGGAATCCAATCAATATCAGCCAACCACTTCATGAATACAGTTATATAACATCCCAAAATTTAAGACCAATAATTTCATTTATAATTAAGTTATTATAAAACCAAAAGTATAAAAAACACATCCATAATAACATCCCATGTCAAAAACAAAGTGTAAATAATCAAAACATGTTATCATAAAACAATATCAGAGTATAATCCCAAAGATCTCATGAGCGGAACAACATATTGTGATGCACTGCGATCGCTGGCTCCTTTCCTTTGAAAAAGAAGTACCTGAAACCAAAACTGAAAACCATAAGCATGAAGCTTAGTGAGTTCCCCAATTACCACATACCATACATATCAACATGCTGCCTAACATATTTGGGTGATGGCCTACCCCTTCGGTCTCTTTCAATCGGATACTACCATACGTAATTGTGAGCCATACAAAACAATCATGTATTATAATCAAATAAAATGCTATGTGCCAAAACATAGTCTTGTCATTATGCCACGGGCTGCCACATGGTCTTTCTTTTCAAGCCGGGGGCCACCCCCTTCGGTCTTACAGACAAGTGCCAAGATCCACCACGTAGTCTTCCATGTAAGCATCACAAAGACAACTAGCATACATATTGTTCTACTTAGTTAATCGGCATACAATGTGCCAAGAGCCACCTCCAATGAGTCTTCTCACCATACCAATGAGTATAAGGCACCAAGGCCGACCAATTTTATGTTATGTGGTACACTAACGTTTTTAAAGATATGTGGTATGCTAGTGATTGTATGTTATTGCATGGAAGACCCTGGGGTGAGCCCGTGACAATTAGATATAAGACCATGTAGGATATCCTATGGCATTCCCAGGTAAATACCATGTGGGGTAGCCCATGACACGATGATGTAAGACCCTGGGGGAGCCCATGACATCCCTACAGGTTTATATATGTGTATGTAGTATGTTAAATACTTCTGTGATACGATCTGCTAGGTTGATTATGTATGTTATTGCATGAAAGACCCCGGGAGGAGCCCGTGGCAGTTGGATATAAGACCATGTGGGGTAGTCCATAGCATTCCCAGGTAAAGACCATGTAGGGTAGCCCATGACACGAAGGTTTAAGACCCGGGGGGAGCCCACGACATCCTTACAGGTTTATGTATGCATGGCTTATGTGGTATGTGTAGCTTTATAGTTAATATGATATATGTTATGTGGATTCTGTGAGGGGTATACTCTGTTGAACTCACTAAGCATTAGCTTACATGTTGTGGATTTATTTCAGGTACATCGGATCCCAAAGGCAAGGGTAAGGCGTGATGGCGCGACATGCACTCTCACACAGACATTTTACAGGACACTATGATATTTCTAAATAAAGTTGTAATGAATGTGGAATTGAAAACAATTGTTTTAAGATTTCATGGTTTATGGAAATGTATTTGATTAATTAAAAATTGAAAATTTTCTTTTGAAAATTAGGTCGTTACATTTATTGTATCCATCAAATTGATTATAATCAACAGTTTGAAATCGTTCATATGTAACTCCACATGTTTAATCCCAATAAAATTAAATCGGTAAGAACAAATTTAACGTACATTTTTTTCAAGCAATATACATATTAAATGAACAAATTTAAAGAAAAACACCAAATTCGTAACCAAAATGGTAAGAACTTAGCATTTGCAAGGGTGGGTTAAAAGAAATTTTGATATTTCATTTCACAGAGAGGTGTGTATGTATGAGAATCTAAAGGAATGTTAGAGAAAGAGCAAAAACAAAATAAATGAAAGAGATATAGAGAATACCAGATGGAATTGGCGGTGGTCGAAAGGAAGAAGGTAAGGTGGAAGTTATTTTAGGTCTAAACCGGAAAAAAAACAAAATGCAAGATCTTTTATGAAGAAAAAAAACTTAATTTACTTGTGGATCTATGTGGGTCTGAAATAATAAGAAACTCACAAGTTAATGGGTTTTTTTTTTCTTGGAAAGAAAAAAGTTTTAGGTCTAAAAAGGAAAAAAATGAAAATATAATGTTTTTTTTAAATAACATTTTTAACATAAAACTGATGTTAACAACAAAAATAATGTTGGGTTGAGACTCAGGACACCTTTTACTAGAAGGTAGATGTGGACAAAAGAATTAGTTTTGGATCGGCTTTGATAAAAAAGACTAAGATCAAATCGATCTAAAACGAGATCGGACCAACAAAAAGCTAGTCCTAAATGAAAATCAAGCTGAAAAAAGACATGTATTGAGACCATATAGGAATGGTCCAAAAAAATGACCAGTCTCATAAAAGACGAGACCATTCCAAGATCGACACAAGACCAACCCAAGACTAACTTGAAACCAGAAGCCAAACTTTATAAACTTTAGTGTAAAATTTAAAAGCTAAAGTAAAATATCAAATAATGTATAAAAGAATTCAATATATATATATATATATATATATATATATATATATATATATATATATATATATATATATATATATATATATATATATAGTTAAAAGGAGAACATTAAAACATAGTTAAAAGGAGAACATTAAATATAATAAATATAAAAGAACCTAAATTGATGAATCGAAATAACTTAAAGGTGTTTGAAAACTATATTTTATAATAACTAAAATTCAATTCAGTTGTTTTAAAATTTATTTATTTATATTAATAATAATAGTTAAAAATAATAGAAACTTAGAAATTAAATTATGTTAAATTACAAACAGTTATTGATGATTTAAATAATCATCATGATGAAATTAAACACCGTCATTTTTCTTTAAAAAATTAATAAATCATAACAGTTGTAAATTAAAATAGTTGACAAATATAACAAATATCATACACACGTAAAACATGAATAGAGATCATTAAATGATTTTATTTTAACAAGCATTATTTTATCTATTGTTCAAATTAATTATAATTTTATATAAACTAAATATAATAATTATTATTTTATAGATAATATAAATGATATGAATATTTTCAATAACATAAGATTACCAAAAGTTTTAATTTTATTCTCTGCATCGTGCAATTATTCATCTAGTATACTTATAAATGAAACATTTTTCCTTTCATCACATTCATTTGAAACTCCCATACATTGTTCCTTTTACCACATTTATTTGAAACTCCCATGACTTTTCAATTTCTTTCTAATAATAATTATAATTTGGTTAATTAGATTAAATAAATATCAAACCTAAAGTGTAATCATATATAAACTAAATTTCAATATTAAAATAATATCTTTACTTCTACTTATAAAGTTATGTTTTTTTTTTAACTTTTAACATATTATACTTAATTTATTAGTTTTAATATATTGTTGGATGCAAACCATTATCATTTTAAAGATATAATTTTGGAACAATTTTTATAAAATACTTAAATTATTAATTTAAATATAACATTACATGGTCAACTTAAATATAAATTTTAGTTTAACCTAAACAACCCAAATAATATTTTTTAAATAGTTAAAAGGGATAAATTGTAGTGTCTTTTTAATAATAGTTATAAGTTGGTTAATAAGGTTTAAATAAATATCAAACCAAAAGTGTAATTATAAATAAACTAAATTTCAATTTTAAAATAATATCTTTACTTCTATTTATAAAGTAATATCTTTAACTTTTAACATATTATACTTAATTTATTAGATTTAAAATGTTCTTATATATAAACCGTTTTCAGTTTAAAGCTATTAGTTTTGAACAATTTGGACAAAAAGCTTAAATATAACATACAGTCTCACATTAAATATATTAAAAAACCAAAGAATATTTTATAAATAGTTAAAAAATGATAAATTGAAGTGATAAGTGCCAAAAACTAAATTGTAATCTCCTTTTAACTAAAATATTTTCTAAAGATATTTTTATAATCGCTATTTTTTTTTAAATAAGTAGCTTAAAATAACGTACAATAACAATAGTTAAAAATAACTCAATATAAATGATTATATTGTTACCTTTAAAATCAAAAAATAAAGTTTAATGTTTTAAATAATTATAATGATAGAAATTAAAACATTAAACAAATAAATTTTAAAAAATAATTAACAACAACAATAACAATAAATAACATTAAACCATATATTATATTTAATTTTTTTTATGAGTAACTCGCGGGTAGAAGTCATTCAAACGATTGAGATTATGAAGTTATAATAGATGTATATATTATCATATAATTCAAAATAATCAATATATTATATCAATTTAGTATACGAATTATTATATCAAATCTAACAACGATGTTATTGTTATATATATATATATATATATATATATATATATATATATATATATATATATATATATATGTAAAGACTTTAACTATATAGGTGTTTATGCACATTATAATGTCAACTTAAATATAAATTTCAGTTCCACTGAAAAAACCAAAGAATAATTTGTAAATAGTTCAAAGTAGGGATGAGATTTAAAATCCGACCGAAACAAGAATCGGACCGGAACCGGGACCGTTACAACCTTAATATATAGAACCGGTTCCGGTTTTGGGTTTAAAAAATGGTTTTATCCGGGTTCCGGGTAATCTGGGTTTGGGTCCATTGGGTCCGGGCAACCCGGGTCTAATAACCGGAACCGGTGTTAGGAACCGGAACCACTTTTAGAGGCCGAAACCGTTTTTTGTGAAACGTTTAAAACATGCATATCTCATTCGTTTCTAGTCAGATTGACGTATGGTTTTTTATAATGTATAGTTTAGAGTTTGTACATGATTTTAGACTATAAATTTGCCATTTTTAGTTTTTAAATTCATTGACTTACAATCCCCCAAAGTTAAGATATCAAATTGAAAACTTTTACTTTTTCAGTTTTTTTGTATTATGTGAAAGTTTTTAAAACATGCATATCTAATTTGTTTGAAGTCGTATTGACATGAGGTTTTTCCCAACTTGTAGGTTAGAGGATTTTAGACTATAATTTTGTTATTTTTGGTTTAATATTCAAGGACTTATAGTCCATAAAGTTGGGAAATCAAAGTTGGAAAATTTCAACTTTTCAGCTATTTATTTTTGTACTTTGAATTATGTGAAAATGTTAACACATGCATATCTCATTCGTTTAAATTCGGATTGACATGTGGTTTTTTCCAGAGTGTAATTTAGAGTTTGTACATGATTTTAGACTATAATTTTGTCAATTTTGGTTTCATATTCAATGACTTATAGTCCCCCGAAGTCGGGATGTTAATATGAAATTTTTTAAAGTTCAACCCACTAAGTAGTAAGTAATTACCAAAAAATTCCAGTTTTTTTGGGTTTTCCGGTTCTAAATCCACTTTATCCGGTTCCAACCTACCCACTTTGATGTTTTCGGGTTTTCCGGTTCTAGACCCACTTTACCCAGTACCGCACCCGGAACCGAATCGCAACCCATTCCTATATATCGGTCCGGTTTTCGGTTCTACAAAATCTCGTTAACCGGTTCCTGGTTTTCGGGTCCGGGTCCATCTGGTCCAGGTTTGGACCCACTTTCATCCCTAGTTCAAAGTGATAAATTGTAGTGATAAATGCAAAAACTAAATTGTAATATCAATTTAACTAAAATGTTTTCTAAATATATTTTTATAATTGTTAAAAGTTTCCAAATAAGTAGGTTAAAGTAACTTACAATAACAATAATTAAAAATAACTTTATATAAATGATTATATTGTTACCTTTAAAATTAAAAAGTAATGTTTGATGTTTTAAATAATTATAATGATAAAAATTAAAACATTAAGCAAATAAATTAAAAAAAACTAATTAACAATAACAACAACTATAAATAACAATAAACCATATATTATAGTTGACTTTATTCATGTGTAACTTGCAGGTAGAAGTCATTAAAAAAATTAAGATTATGTAGTTATAATCGATGTATAATAGACATCTTTTGGTGCTAAACAAATGATTTTTTTTTTGTTTTTTTTTAGCTTAGGTAATATTTAATAGCAGTATCATCCGGTTTGATAACATATATGATTGTCTTTTCATTTAATTTAGAAAAAATATTTAATTTATACAATAGGAAAATGAGATATTCTCATCAAGTTTGAACTTTAATAGAATTACCTTAAATGCTATATTATTTTCTCAAATATTTTTTTAAGTATCAAGACAACATTTAATGTAAAAAAAAAATAGTGCTAGATATTTTGATTCATAAACAATATAGTGTTAAAGTTTTCAAAATCAAAAGTTATATTTTACAGAAGTAAATGTTAAAGGGATAATCTCATTTGTCACGAAATTTGTTAAGATTTAATTCAACAATAGTGGAATGATAACAATTTCTTTGTGGTTGTTTTGTTTGCCTCACGGCACCTCTTCATGTAATTAATGTTTTTCTTAATTTGTGTGTTTTTTGTCTGTAAACAATAATATTGGAACGGAGGGAGTATATGACATTTGACACCAATATATTGTCTTTTACAACATCTAGAAATATGAAAGTTTGAAGAATTATGCATTGAAAATCTCAAAATCATAGAAATAATCTCGTTAAATAAGCCAAACAAAAATTGAACAATTCCATGGTCATTTAGATATTTTCTGATAGACAAACCTGCACAAATGGTCCCTGTGATTTGCTTAAAATTACCACTTTGGTCCAAAAAAGTTTTGACTAGCACTACAGGTCCAAAGTTTTCATTTTGTTGCGAGTTTGATACAGTTTTCTATAAACCTTTTCATAATGACTATTTTGCCCTTATATTTTTCTTTTTCAATTTTTTTATTATTTAAATATTTATTTTGATTAAAAGAAAAAATAAAAAAGAAAATTTTCATTTTCTATTTTATTTTTATAATTTTTTATAACAAAATAAAAAAAATAAAAATGAAATCTCTCTTTCTCTCTCTCTCTCTCTCTCTCTCTCTCTCTCTCTCTCTTCCAACACCACACACTACCCTTATACCTCCCTCACTGGATCGAAAACCACTCCACCAACATACCTCAGACCCTCTTCACCCCCTTCCATCCTTTTTCTCGTCCATTTTCTTCAAAGATACACAAAGGAAAAACATGGCGGCCACCACTCGTCACCCCACTGCCACCTTCTGCCATCGTGTACCACCATTTCCCAACCCATTATCCCTCCTTCTACCGGTGACACGACAACCCCCAAGCAACCCTCCAACCTGCTGCCTTACCTCTTCCCTCTTCCCCTCCGACAATCACTACCGACATAAGCAAAAAGGAAGCAGTCGATAGACTGTCAGGCAGCCTCCTGCCACCGTAGAGCTACTCTTGGTCACCACCATCAACCACCTCTGTTATGCTTCTGCTGCTACTACGTAAGAATGACAATGAGAGGTTGAAGTCGCCGATAATATTAGGTTTAGGAGGAGAGGTACGTTACTCATGTCATCTGAATTTCGAGTTCCATGTATGCTATCACTGTTGCTCCAATTGAGGATATTCGAGCCCTAATCACACCTAAATCAAAATTGTCGGGGCAAGCTTCAATATCTGGTAAAATGAAACCGCAAAGAGAGGGTAATTCAAACCCTAGATGGATGAAGCAGGAAATGACGAGGGAGCTGTTTGCGAATCGAAACAGGAGGCAAAGCGGAAGATGCTTGACTACCTTTCTTCTCCGGTGAATAAAGAAACATAGCTGCTTGTGATCGGGACTGTTTCAGCGGAGATCGACCCTGATCAGAGGGTGTTTGGGTTCGCCAGTCGACACACGAGGGAGAGGCTGGATAGCTTGATCGGAGGCAGCAGCCTCCGGTCTCTGTTTTGGGTTTCTCGACGCGTGAAAGAAAAACGAGAGAGAGAGAGAGAGAGAGAGAGAGAGAGAGAGAGAGAGAGAAAGATAGAGAAAGAGATTCTTTTTTTATTTTTCTTTTAATAAGAAAAAACATTTAAATAAATAAAAAAATAGAAAAAGAAAATAACAAGGGTAAATCCATCATTTTAAATATTTTTAAATCAAATTGGACCAAACTCGCAACAAAATGAAAACTTTGGACCTGTGGTGCTAGTCAAAACGTTTTTGGACCAAAGTGACAATTTTGAGCAAACCACAGGAACCATTTGTGCATTTTTGTCTTTCTGATATAATGTTTATAATGTGACATCAATGAAAAATGATCACTTAATACAATAATAAAAATATGTAATATGTTTTTACATAACACCTTTTCATTATGAAGGTTATTAGGACAAAGGCCGAGTCCTTTTCCAATGGCTTCATTTATTTCTACCCCACCTCCACTTCTTCCTACTCTTTAATCATTTTTCTAATCATTGTTTTTACTAATTAGTTTAATGATTACATATTTTTACTAATCATCATTAGTTTAATAATTAATTTATGATTAATAATTTTTTTAATTCACAAATAAATCTATTTATTATAATATTATTTAGTTTATTATAGATAACTTATTAACACTACTTTTAATATAAAAAATATATAAATAATAATATTTGATTAAAAAATACGACACAACAATAATAAATTAATATTTCGCATAATAAATAATAAAAAAAAGTTAAAAATTAATGTTTTTTACAATTTATTTTTATATTTTAAAATTTAGATAACGTATTTAAAATCTATTTTAAATTAATTAATATATATATTATAGAAAAAAAAACATGCATATGATTATATGATTATGAATAAAATAGTTAACGAGATATGAAAGAAAAAGGAATTGAGCAAACAAAAAACAAGTTAATAGTATTTAATAAGATTGTTACGAGGATATTTACATATAATATGAAATTTAAAAAATGTAAGTGTGAGGTTATAAAATGTAATATCATAAAACTAGATAGCCTGTTCAACGATTCCATCAAAGTTTCGTAGCAAGCTTCAGGCGATTTCGTCGACCATCAGGTGATTTCATCGACCCTCAGGTGACCTTCACTCGATTTTTGTCGCTAACAGTGCAATGGTTTCACTCTCATTCTCTTTTTCTCTAACGGTTATGGCTTCACGTGATTTCCGGCGAGCTCCACTCTCTCTCTCTCTCTCACTCACTGTTTTGTTTCTGGCGACGCTGCTAGTCTGCCCAATGCTCGTTCTTATTCTCTAATTCTGTTTCCGATGACCTTCTCTTTCTCTCTCTCTCTCTCTCTCTCTCTCTCTCTCTCTCTTTCTCTCTCTCTCTCTCTCACACACACACACACACTATCTTGAATCCGATGGTGGTTAGTGGTGGCGAGCGAACGTTTCAGGTGATTTCTGGTGGTTGTTAAAGGTGGTAGTGAGATACCGGCAATGTTGAAGATGGTGGTTGGTGGACATAGAAATTTGTTAAATTTTTTATTAATTATAATCATTTTATTTTCATTGATTAGTTTATATAAAATGGATCGGTGGGGTTGGAACTCTTTGGGACTCTCCAAAGATGGAAGCACGTCGTAGATTGTCCGTGGCTTAAACAATGAATGTCGTAGATTGTTCGAGTTGAGGTCATACCAACAAAAATTAGAAATTTTGTATGTATAATTTTTAAAGTTTATGTAATCTATTAAAAAAACACCAAAAATTAATTACGTATAATTTTTAAAGTTTATGTAATATATATTAATATAAATATAAGGGTAAACAATGTCATATTTTAAAAACAAAGGGGTTATTAATGTAAATTTATAAGGTATAAAAAAACATGTATTAACAAAAATTAAATATGTACAATTTCTAAAGTTTATGTAATCTATTAAAAAACTAGGTATAAAATTGGTGTTTTTATTAAAAAAATATAAAGAATACATAAATTATTAAACAACTTACAAAAAAAAAACGATGTATTTTATTAAAACAAATATATGCATGCAGTAAGTATAAAAGATATAAAGGTAAAAGGTAAAAAAAAATGAAATATCGACAAAATGCATAGACTTTTAATGGAACACATTTTTCAAAAATAAAAAATAGGGTCTTCAATGAAAAAAAGCTGAAGCTATACAAACTTGACATGCATTGGTTAAACTTATGACACAAACAGTGGACTACTAATAAAGTCATTATTACAGGTGTAGGAAAATAAAATCACGGGTAAGAATAACACGACCCTTTCCAATCCCAACCCTCTAAACTAGGCCCCTACATGATTTAAATAGACATATATGTATATTCCAGAATCCATGATACCTTTTACCTTTTATTTTCTTGGAATGCTACTACTACACTATTATTATAAACACGTCATCCTCACAGTTTTTCCTCTTTTTAGAATGGTTTGTTACTGCTTCTCTTGGCATTGTCTATCCTCGTGAGCTAATCAGGCCGCATCAGAAAAGTATCACCGACGACGACAACGTTTCTTGCCTTCTTTCCACCGAGTTTCTCGTTTTTTCTGGTAGGAATCTTCTTCTTCTTCAGTATCAAATCTCAATATGTATGTCTATATCTGTATCTAAGCATTTGATTATTGTGCTTATGTTGTGCTGTTGGATTTGGTATTTTGATCAGGAAGAACGGAAGTGATTGGTGTATAAGAAGGTACATTTTGAGAGATTGATCGAGATGACGGAGAGGAGTGAGAACGATGATGTTGACAGGAAAATCACGATTGGCGTTTGCGTTATGGAAAAGAAGGTGAAATGCGGCCTGGAGGTTCTTCCTTTTGCTCGAATTTTGAATACATCTCGTGGTTCTTTTAACGACGATATTCTCTGTTTTCGATGAATCTGTATACGGCGATAGTGTTTTCTCACTTGATTAGTTTTCATCGTTTTAGTGTTTGCTTTTATTTATTTCATTTTCTGTTTCTATTTCTCTCTTTGTGTGTTGGCGGCGGCATTAGGTTTTCTCGGCGCCAATGGGGCAAATTTTGGAAAGGTTACAAGCTTTTGGTGAATTTGAGGTAATCGTTATTTCATTTTTCTCATTTCCAATTCAGTTTCGTTTGTTGAATGGAATAATAGCAGATATAGATGTATGAATATAAAATGAGATTCTAAGTGAAGAATCGAGATCAAACATCCCATTATTTCTTTGCTTAATTAACATTCAAGTAATCTGTATATTTGATGAAGTTTTTACTCATTACATCTCATTGTCGTATGCTTCTGTAGATCATCCATTTCGGGGACAGGGTTATCCTAGAGGAACCTGTAGAGAGGTATAATTTATTTTAGTATTTAAACACTTTGTAAATTCATAGTATTAATTTGTGCCTTATTTCTTTAACTGTTTTTCAGGTATGTAGTATTTGTGATGGATCCTTTATGACAATGAACATTATGAGTAGTGGTGCATTTTAATTTCTTTTCTTCTTGAACTATAGATGTTTAACAGATTTGTCTACCTAAAAAGCCGAGGTTATGTCTTTTTAATATACATTTTATGTCAATCTATAGGAAACTATAAAGTAGAAACTGCACCTGAGCACTTTCTTGTTGAATAAAGTTTTATTTAAAAATATTCCCTCATTGCAAAAGGGGATTCTGAATTTTACCTTTGAGTCTTAAACTTCTTTAGCTCATCATCAATGTAAAATTATCGATAGATAAAATGCTAGTTTTTGAGGCATGGTATTTACATGAAACTATAGAAGTACTATTACAATACAATATACATAAAATTTGTAGCTAAAAGACTAAAAGAACATCAATGTATAATCTCTTTCAAGTATTGATTGTACAACATGGATGATGGAAGAGAATGATTCTTGTATGTTCAAATTGTCTCTGGTAATAGTAGCAAGCAATGTATTTGAACATGTAATAGTATTATTATTATAATCATTATTTGGAGTACTTTCACTAGCTTCAGCATTTCAGGTGGCCAATTTGTGATTGTTTGATTGCTTTCCATTCTTCTGGGTATCCGCTTGAAAAAGCTGAAGCTTATGCTGCATTAAGGAAGTATGTCGCATCTTATTTAAATCATTTTAAGATACCCTTTTCTCTTCTCAATATGCAATGCTACTTTAAATACATTTTCAGATTAGCAAATGAATACTTTACACTCTCCTTTTCAGGCCTTTCCTTGTTAATGAACTTGAACAACAACATCTTCTTCATGACAGGAGGAAAGTATATGAGGTATCACTGAAAAATCCATCATCTTATGTGCATTCATTCTTTATTATCATTCACAAATTCATGCTTACTGATGGATTTTTTTTTGTTTTGAAATTGAAAGTGTCTTGAATCATATGGAATTCCTGTGCCTCGATATGCACTTGTAAATAGAGAAAAACCATATCAAGATTTGGATTATTTTGTTGAGGAAGAAGATTTTGTTGAGGTTCATGGACAGAGATTTGGGAAGCCTTTTGTGGAGAAGCCCATACATGGTATAATTTACAAGTTACTTTTTGTAATATTTATTTTTTCAGATTAAATTTTTTATTTTTCTTTAAATTTAGGCGACGATCATCGCATAATGATTTACTACCCCAGTTCAGCAGGAGGTGGCATGAAAGAATTGTTCCGAAAGGTCAACTTTTCAACTTTGACCTTTCTGTGGGATTCAGAGCTTCAAAAACTTATATCTAACTTCAACATGTTTAATAGTAAAAATATAAAATAGTAACTTAGGTTTTATATTTCTTACAGGTTGGAAATAGATCAAGTGAGTTTCATTCAGAGGTTAGAAGAGTGAGGCGTGAGAGTTCTTACATATATGAGGAATTTATGCCAACTGGAGGAACAGATGTGAAGGTTGTATTTTATTTTATTATATTTATATATATATTATGTTATTTATTTCTGTCATCTTATATTTTTTGTATCTGATAGGTGTATACAGTTGGTCCAGAATATGCACATGCTGAAGCTAGGAAATCTCCTGTTGTTGATGGTGTTGTTATGAGAAACCCTGATGGAAAAGAAGTAAGGAATTTTTCACCTTATTGAAGATTTTCATTTTCATAAATGGATTTAAATTTATTATATTTGGTAGGTTAGGTATCCTGTGTTGCTTACACCAAATGAGAAGCAAATGGCAAGAGAAGTCTGCATTGCATTTAGACAAGGGGTACAAATACAATTATTATCTCAGCCTTTATGTCCCGTTTCTTTTGTTTCCCATTAAGTTATGTCTGGATGAATTGGTTGAGCATGAGTAAATGAACATTTTACCCTTATATGACAGGTGTGTGGTTTTGATCTCTTACGATGCGAAGGTCGTTCATATGTTTGTGACGTGAACGGGTGGAGCTTTGTCAAGAACTCATATAAGTAATAACTGTTTAATATATTCATGAACCAACATCAACATGAGTTATTAATTTTCTCTTGTTTATTTATTTAACCATGTTTATGATAATTACAGATATTATGATGATGCTGCTTGTGTGTTGAGAAAGATGTTTCTAGATGCAAAAGCTCCCCATCTTTCAACGGCAATTCCACCAATTCTTCCATGGAAAGTCAATGAGCCAGCTCAGCCTTCTGAAGGACTAACACGTCAAGGGAGTGGAATCATTGGCTCATTTGGACAAGCTGAAGAGCTTCGTTGTGTAATTGCTATTGTTCGTCAGTAAGATTTATATCATTTTCTTTTGTTTTATAAATTAGGGAAAATATCAACACTTGTTTCATTAATATAGTTTACCCAAAATCTCTGTTTTTGTGTTCCAGTGGTGATAGAACTCCAAAGCAAAAGGTGAAGTTGAAGGTCACTGAGGAAAAGTTGTTGAATATAATGCTAAAATACAATGGGGGAAGACCTAGAGCTGAGGTGCTTCTTATATTTCTTTTTTTATTCCTTTTGATCCCAACATAATTATTAAATAATAATAACAATTATTTTTTCAATAACAGACAAAACTCAAAAGTGCAGTCCAGTTGCAGGACTTGTTAGATGCTACACGTATACTGGTACCTCACACCAGGTATTTTACTTGGTTTATTGTTTATATTGAAGGTTTATTAATTGTATACTAAAGGGGTATTTTGGTCTTTTCTTGACCGGGTCTTGAAAGTGACAGTGAAGCAGAATACATCGAACATGCAGAAAAACTACGTCAAGTTAAAGCAGTTCTGGAAGAGGTTTTCATCTTACCTTACAACAATAATAAAAGAAAAAGCAAATTGCATAAAATAGCAACATACTTTACTTTTGCTACAAATATAGGCAATGTGCTTTGTTTTTTTTAACCATAATAGCAACATACTTACATTTCATTACCAATTAATAAGTGTAACATATATTGCTATTATAGGTAAAGAGTAAAACACATTGACTATATTAGTAAAACAAGTGAAGTATGTTGGTATTTCCTCAATTTTCCCTAAAATAAAAGATGTAATAAATATGCTCATGTCATTTTAAATAACAAAGTATTTATTTTCCAGGGTGGCCATTTCTCTGGTATTTATAGAAAAGTACAACTGAAGCCACTTAAATGGGTTAAAGTAGCAAAAGGAGACACTGAAGAGGAACGCCCAATTGAAGCGTTAATGGTTCTTAAATATGGAGGTGTTTTAACACATGCTGGCCGAAAACAGGTGATTATTCTAAATACTACATCCGGAACTTTTATTATTCCATTTTGAGTAAATTACATTTTTGGTCCTTAAGTATAGTTGATTTTTGCAATTTTGATCTGAAAAAGTTTCTCCTGCACTTTTTGTCTTTATTTGAGGTTCTTATAATATATTTGGTCCTTGTTCCAAGTAAATTGACTATTTTTGGTAGATTTTTGCAATTTTGGTCCCAAATGAGGGCCAAAATTGCAAGAGAAATCTTTTTGGGACTAAAATTGTAAAATAACTATACTTAAGTACCAAAAATTTAATTTTCTCTTACTTTTATAATGTATGATGTTGCTGTTTCTTTTATATTTTCAGGCTGAAGAACTTGGTAGATATTTTCGAAACAACATGTATCCAGGTAATATAATATACTTTCTAGCTATAACTTACAATATGACTATTAATATATTTTAAAAAAAAGTAGATTAATTAAGAAGATGAATTTATGTCTCAGGTGAAGGCACAGGACTACTTCGCCTCCACAGTACATACCGACATGATCTCAAAATTTACAGCTCAGATGAAGGTCGTGTGCAGGTATCACTTTGACTTTTGTTGACTTCCTTTCCAACAATACTTTTGTTTTTGACTTATTTAAAAAAAAACTGACAGATGTCAGCTGCTGCATTTGCCAAGGGGCTTCTAGACTTGGAAGGACAATTAACACCAATCCTGGTTTGTTTACCTTGTACTTCAACACAGATTGACTTTGACTTTGACTAACAAAATCAAACTCCTTTTGAAGGTTTCACTTGTTAGCAAGGACTCTTCCATGTTAGATGGACTCGATAATGCAAGCATCAAGATGGAAGAAGCCAAAGTAATATTTGATTCTAATTTTTCGACTTTTTTAGTTTCATAATAACTTATATAGTTTTTTTTCTATTATATTTCAGGCTCGATTAAAGGAGTTGATAACCTCTCGAGCAAAACTAGTTCAAACTAACGGATCATCAAAAAAGCCATGGATGATCGATGGAGCTGGAATTCCTCCAAATGCTTCTGAACTTCTACCTAAACTGGTAACTTCTGACCATTTTACCCTTACACTTCAAAAAAACAAAATAATACCCCTACCCTATACTGAGTGTATAGTTTGATAGGTGAAACTGACGAAAAAGGTAACTGAACAAGTGAGACTACTTGCAAAAGATGAAGATGAAAAGCTTACAGAAACAACTTCATACGATGTGATTCCTCCATATGATCAAGCAAAAGCACTTGGGAAAACAAATATAGATGTCGATCGTATTGCTGCTGGATTACCTTGTGGGAGTGAAGGCTTTCTTCTAATGTATGCACGATGGAGGAAACTTGAAAGGGACTTGTATAATGAACGCAAAGAGTAAGCTTTTCATATAAACAACACAAATTACAAATTAGTATTTTCTTGTTTCTTATTTGTCACTTTTAATAATAATATATGTTTTCCTTGAGCAGACGATATGATATAACACAAATTCCAGATGTTTATGACTCATGCAAGTATGATCTCTTACACAATGCACATCTTAATATAGAAGGATTAGATGAGCTATTCAAAGTCGCCCAGTTATTAGCAGATGGTGTTATTCCTAATGAGTATGGTATCAATCCAAAGCAAAAGCTGAAGATAGGCTCAAAGGTAGTACCTTAAGTCAGTCAATAGTCGAGATACGAAATTACAAATATAACCTTTGGAGTTTGATTATAGATTGCACGTCGTTTATTGGGGAAAATATTGATTGATTTGAGGAATACGCGAGAAGAAGCGATTAATGTTGCGGATTTGAAAAGTCAGTGTCAAGACACATCTTCTATTGCGGTTGTTAAAGAACATAGAGATCATCGCCAGAAGAATGAAGATTCTAGAAGGACAGGCGAAAAGTCAAAGGATCCGGATGATGATGAAGACAAAGAAATTAAATATCGGTTGGATCCAAAGTGAGTGTATTTGAATTATTTTAATCCATTTTAAAAATTGAAAATAATGATATTTTATGTTTTTTTTTTTTTTTTTTTTTTTTTTTGTAGATATGCTAATGTTCGGACACCGGAAAGACACGTCCGAACTCGCCTTTACTTTACATCGGTACTTAAAAGAATTAAAATAACAAAAATTTTCGTCATAACTAAGGATTAGTAAATTATTATTATATAATGATATACGTATTTTGGTTTTTAACATTAGGAATCTCATATTCATTCCTTGATGAATGTTCTTCGTTACTGTAACTTGGATGGATCTCTTAAAGGAGAGGCTAGCCTTGTTTGTGATAGTGCTTTGGAACGTCTATTGAAAACCAAGGAACTTGACTACATGAGCTATATTGTCTTGAGGATGTTTGAGAATACAGAGGTTAGTAATTCTTTCACCCATTTTTTTTTTTCTTTTTTAAAATATAAAACGATCGTTGTTTCTCTAGATTTGTTACATCAAGATTTAATTCTATAGGTGAATTTGGAAGATCCAAAGAGGTATCGCATAGAGATGACTTTTAGCCGTGGTGCTGATTTGTCACCCTTAGAGGTAAAACAGTTGCACTTTTTTTCTTTTTGCATTTTCTTCTTAGGGAAAATTGCAAAAAGTAGCAATTTACTTTACTCTTTTTTTATTCAATATAAGCAATGTACTTTAATTTCAGCGAAAGGTAAGTATGTTGCTATTATGGGTAAAAAAATGTTATTATGTTTTGTATTAGTGGACTTGAATATTTATTTATTCACAAATGAAATGATTGATATTTTCCCCCAGAAAAACGACCTCGAGGCATCTTCATTACATCAAGAGCATACATTACCAATAATGGGGCCGGAAAGGCTACAAGAAGTGGGGTCATATCTGACCTTAGAAAAAATGGAAAAAATGATTCGACCATTTGCTATGCCAGCAGAAGATTTCCCCCCACCAACAATCCCACAAGGATTCTCCGGTTACTTTAAAAGTACAGGAGTTTTAGAGCGACTGGTAAATCTTTGGCCCTTCCATAAACATGGATATTCTCACCTCAAATAAACAAACACAAACAATCTTTTTTTACCACACATTTTTTACGGGTGTTTGATTCGATATAAAGCAACATATGCAAAGAGACAATTCTGAAAGTGTTATCGTTGTGTAGGGAGATCGAAATTGTTCGATGGTACATGCAACTACTACTACTACTAGTCATAGCTTTTTCTCCGTCTCCCGAGATTCCTTTGTATAAAATAACTACATTGCCATTGGTAAGAAAATTTTTATATACAAAAAAATAAAATAAACTTTGGTGTTCTTTTCTATGTACTACGTTTCGTTTTATAATAATAACAATATAATATAAAATAATATTCTCTTCTTTAAGGGCAAAATCATCTTTTACCATCAAATTATACTTTTGCATATCACACTTTGGGATCTTTGTTGATACAAACATGTGTCATGTGGGGGGTACAGTAATGAGTAAACAAAGGATACAACACCACGCAGAACCAGATTATATTATATAAAGTTTATATTCTCGTACTTTTAAGATACGGGAAAAATTAAAATTAAGATTTTTCTTGTTTAATTTATCAAAAAGCAGATTTGGTTGGTTGTTGGTAGACATCTCTTATGTGAGCCTGAATGGATCTTTCTTGTGACTTGTTACTTTTAAAGCGGGTCAAGTTGAGTTGAATTGAATTGTCCAACATTTTCTTTTCGAATTTTATAAGAAATATTATAATTAACAAAATGTGTCATAAAAAAATTCAATTATGTTTAATAAAATGATATCTACCAAGTTATAAGAATGTTAGACATGTTCGGCAAAACTAACTGAAACCTAGTAGCTATTAACTTATATGGATGTTCAACAAAAGTACAGTATTTATTAGAAACAAGCCATTGATTTTAAAAAGTATATAATTAAATCAATTTGTAAAATTATAAAAGATTTTTTTGTTAAACGCTATTTTGAGTTTTTTTGTTTTAGTTAAAAATAGAAGCTCCTATTGCTAAACAAACTTTTTTTTTTTTTTTTTTAGTTATATCTTAAAATCTAAAATGTTGAGGCTCTTAAAAAATGCATGCCCAACACATCTTCAATTTTGTATGAATTTTAATTCGTTCATCGCACCTAATTGTGAGTATTTTTACTTGAGTTTCTAGGTTTTAGCTATTTAGACCATGTAATTTAAAAAAAAAAAAAATCGTGTAGGATGTTATAAGAATTTTAATGTATTTTAATTCGTTCAACATTATTATTTTTACTGAAGTATCTTATTTTAGCCATTTAGCACATGTGATCCAAATCAATAAAGCGATGGGATCATTATCAATAATTCAATATGCATAGTTGGTCTTGGTCCTACACTTACAGGTTACAGGCTTACAGCAAAACTCAAAAGCGATGCGCCAACCAAAAGTTGTACTCTTGTTTTTATCACTTTACGTACCAAGCTTTAGCTCTCAAGTGAAAACAAAAATTAACCTACAAATCCACAATGGCTCATAATCCTGTACTCTATGTTAATTGTTTATAATTAGGCACTAATCATTAAATATACAATATATTTGTTTAATTTCAACTTAGCATTCATATAGAGATAGAAGACAAATGGGCAACAACAATAAATATTTGTATATGATAAAACTATTATTTCAAAAACTATATTCATAGATATTTGGAAAAGAGGGGTGGAGGTAGATAATATACCTATGCATGACGCCTTGCACATAAAACACTAATTGAGGAGCTCCTGGTGCTAGAAAAACAAAAGTATTAAATGCGAATTAGATAAATACGTGTTGATTATCCACACAAGGTTAATTGTGTTTTTTCACTTTGCATGAGACATCTTTTAAAACAACATGTATCATAGTGAAACCCTTACTCATCAAGCCTACGAGTGGGGAAAACCATGTTAGATCCATATATGCATGTTTTCCTCTTATTCAACCAAAAACCAAAACGTCAATCGATCTAAGTGTTAATATTCCTTCCAATGGGTCAGTCAAGAAATTCACAAGTGCTTTTTTCTTATCCGAAATCCTGATGTACCTACATACATAAAAACACAATTTCCTTAACCAAATCATGTTGGTACTTGAAACCTGAGAGTTCTCTACAATTTACTGCATACACCTTAAATAAGTCTAACCATGCCTTATGACAAAACCAGACATTTCTCATAATAATGGAATCATGAGGAGATACTTAAGATTAGTATGGAATCATGTGGTGCTCATAGACACTCAAAAACTTATTTATGTCTAACAGTCATGTCAAATTATACTTTTGTGTCCTTGACAATTTTCCTAAAAAGGTTAACCGCCAATGCATGTTGGGATTTAGGGAGCTATATAATACCCGGTTTCCAGATTAGATCGATTTAGGGCTTCAAGGAGTCAAATGCATGGTTTTTTGGTAAAACAAAGGCTCACGACGTAACCATAGAGGGACCATGACATGAGGAGTGATTAAATGAGGATGCTGAATTATGTTGATCTCACGACGTGAGATGCAATGCAGCCCAAGCCCATTATCGTTTTGGATTTACTTTGTATTTAAAACCCATAAACTTCATTTTAGGGTTCCAAAAAATCTTCATTCCTCCCTAAGCACAGAAAAAACCCTAACTGTAACATCCCGACTTCAAGGTATAATTTTCGAAAGATTGTATTCATTTTAGTGAGGGAATTTGACAAGTTGGAGGCCCCAACTCGTCGTATCAAACCTAGTCATCCCGCGTGGTTTTTGACACCTACTTGACGAGTCGGAGGACCCCGAATAGACGAGTAGAGGCTATGAATGGAAACCCTAATTTTTAGGGTTTACACCCTATTTAAAGGACCTTAAGTCCTTTCCTCTAGCCCGTTACCACGTTTTGATGGCCAGAAGAAACCCTAATCAGTCTAAACGTTGTTCTTGAGTGTTTGAGAGGCTAAAGTGTGTGTTTGGTGCTTTCGATTAAAGAAGCTTGGAGTTTTAGCAGCTTGGAACAAGAAGGAGAGGGTAGATCCAACATCTACATTGTCTTGGCTGGCAGTTTAAGGTAAAAATCCTTTACCTTGGTCTTTCATTTGTTAGATCTCTTCTTAAGAGAAAATATGGACATTTTGGTGCAAAAATGGAGTTACTTTCGAATTTGAGCTTGTTACAATGGCATAGTTTCAGATCTAGACTCCTCTAGGTCCCAAATTCATAAAGCTATCAAATTTATCTCATATTGACCTCTCACCATGCCCCAAACCTCATTCTAGACTTGGTTTTTGGTATCTAAGCCTTTAAGACCTTGCATGCACATAAAGTTTGCAACTTTACGTAGAATCTGTGCCTTAGGAAGCTAGATCTATAATTTAGAGCTTTGGGGTAGCTTAAAACATCTGAATGAGAAATGGACTGAAGGGACTCAACGAGTTGCATGGTCAACTCGACGAGTTGGATGAAGATGGGTCGTTGTGGGTTTTTTTCATGGACTTGGCGAGTCAGCGAGACGACTCGACGAGTCAATTAGGGTTTTCTTGACATTTGAACATGCAGGGACTCGACGAGTTGTATAGAAACTCGGCGAGTCAAGTAGGGTTTTCAGGATTTCTCGAGTTCTAGAAGGACTCGACGAGTTAGTGAGCTGCACTCGACGAGTTGGGTCAACATGGACTGTTAACCTTGACCATTGAATTTGAATTTGACCAAGGGTTGACCAGTTTTACTTCTGGGATATTTTAGTAATTTGGGAATTTATGGAAGAGGATCATTGGTGCATGTAGGTGTTGGAGTTGGAGTTGTATTTGGGGGAGCTTGACATTATCATTCCGAGCTACTTGTGAGGAGAGTTGTCCTTCACTATACTAACAAGGTCGAAGGCACCAACGCCAACCCTCTTTGGATTTGTATTTGGGTTTATTGCATGATATGCTTATTGATTTACATCCTGGTAGTTAGAATGGTGATATGCTTAATGACCTGTTTAGGTCAATATCCTGGTATATAGGATAATGCTATGTTCGTGACCGGTTAGGATGGTATCCTGGTATATAGGATAATGATATGTTAATGACCGGTTAGGTAGGTATCTTGGTTATAGGATGTTGCTATGATTAATGATCTGTTAGATCAGTTTGACTGTTATATACATGGTAACGTATGATATTTATGTGCACATGATTGTTTGATTAGGGTTGGGTTGAGGCAGACCTACTTTGTGCTGAGGGCTAACATACCCTGGGCGGATCAGATAGACTGTAGACCCAAGAGTGCATAAGTGTTAGGCCAAAGGCCTGACGAGCGGTCTGGATAGGATGAAGGCCCTGAGAGGAGGTCCAGACTTGCCGAAGGCTTAGAGAGCGGTCCAGATAGTCTGAAGGCATGCGGGTCGGTCCAGTCTGGATGATGGCTAATTATACATGCTGTTTGTTTGTATGATATGATTATGATTGTATGGCATTGGTATTTTGGGGAAACTCACTAAGCTACGGGCTTATAGTTGTTGATTTTGTTTCAGGTACTTCTGATAATCGCGGGAAGGCGAAGGCGTGATCATGCACCTTCTCATGTTTTATGATTTGATTCTGGGATACTCTAACATTAAACCATTTTGAAAACATGTTTGTAATAATTATCGATTTTTGAATGACTTAAATTTTTTTAAATTGGTCTGAATTTTTATGGATGTTACAAGTTGGTATCAGAGCATTGGTTTGAGTGAACTGGAGGAAACACTCGTGTGTCTCCAGTCTCAAACTAAGGATAAAATTTTAAAATAATTTTTCAAATGGTTTTCAAAATACTAAAGGAGGATACAAGTGTACGATCAGTCGGAGCTCGCGAATAGACCCCAAAATACTTTACGGATTATTTGATTTTGTGATATGTGTAACACCGTAAATTTCAAAACAAAATTTTCAATTTTTATAAAACATAATTCACTTAATATTCATAAAACAACCATATTTGAACATTCAATCCAAGTAATACAAAAATCCCAAGATCTCAAAATCATAAATCCCATGCGTGTGCACTGATCAAGCCGGTGCCTTCGCACGGTCGTCACTAGTACCTGAAACAAATAACACCAAAAAACTGTAAGCACAAAGCTTAGTGAGTTCCCCAAAATACCACATATAACACATATTAGCCACTCGAGGCTATAACTCTGTGGGTCCGTGCACCTAAACTCTGTGAACCCTCAGGTTTTAACTCTGTAAACATGCACAACATAAATCACAAAGAATAATGCAGCACAACACATAACATATAAATATAGCATACAAGCACTGTATCATATAACTCTATTTACCTATTCAAGGTAAAGTATAGTGAGAAGACTCACCTCGCGTATCTCGGTAATTCGTAAATCCCTGAAATCACTAGTGCTCGATTTCACGAGCTATAGTCCTCCTATAACACAATACATCTCTAATTAACACTTTCCCAACTAAGGTTGACTATCCCTTAACAAGTCAACATAGGTCAACACTGGTCAATGGTCAACGGTCAACTTTGACCGGACTCGGCGAGTGCACTATAGCGACTCGGCGAGTCTATACGCATACACTGATTTCCCTAGGATCCTCACTTGACACGATGAGTATTCTCCTAACTCAAGGAGTTCCACCTGGCATGAGTTGTGGGGCCTCCACGACTCAACTCGCCGAGTCTCAAGAACAACTCGGCGAATCCCAGCTTGACTCAGTCCACCTGTCAACCCACTCTGACTCTCCCTAACTCACTGAGTCAATCCCTCAACTCAGCAAGACCACTCACTGAGTGGTGCTGGGCAATCTTCATGCTACTCGCCGAGTCTGTTCTTCGGACTCGGCGAGTCCATGCCATGCAACGACTCAAACTCATTCTTGAGGTCAGATCTATTCTACTAACTCATAGATCCAGTCCTTCCAAGCTTATTTATCACGTAAAGTCGCTATCTTGATGTACATACAACATCTATATGACCATATATGATGATTTAGCCCCAAATACCACAACTTAAGGTCATAACCTCCATTGCTCTTCATAAAGCTTGATGAGTGAGGCTCTCTGGGCCTCTATGGATCCAGATCCAAAGCCTCATCACTAGAAAGGGACTATTTGGGCATCAAATCAACCCAACAAAGGCCACAAGAAACCCTAAATCCAAATATACTTCATAAAACAGAAGATGAACTAAATTAATACCTCAAGTGCAATGATCTAAGCTTCAAATCCACAGTATAACAACCTCCTTTGCTTCCTTTTGGTTAGGACCTCCTTCTTCTTGCTAAACAACACCACAAAGGTCAAGAATGGGTTCCTTTCTCTCTCAAAATGCTCAAGCACTCTAGGGTTTCTCTCTTTGGAGTGGTGAGCACAAATGACGGCCATAAGGCCCTTTAAATAGGTCTCAAACCCTGGGAATTAGGGTTTCATTACACAGCGTGGACTCGCCGAGTCCAGACGCGAACCCGCGTCCAAAATCGCGATCCTACTTGGCGAGTTTGATCTCCAACTCGCCGAGTCCACTCACAATTTTCCAAAAATACACCAATAATAAATACCTGGAAATTCCGGGCTGTTACAATATGTTAGAACATCATGCTAGTACTAGGCTAGGGATCTTCAGGAGTTGCATGATAGAATTTCCTAATTATATGATGCCTGATAGCCTAGGGTTTTTCCTTATTTGAAATTGACATCATTATTGTAGTTGCTTAGTGTATGCGTCACGACCGTATATAATTAAGATCTTATAGCCTAAGAATATTTGGTTTAGCTTTATTTCCTGTTCCTTGTCTGGTTGTGGGATTAGAGTAGGACTGAGTATTCAAATATCTATAGGGTCTAGGGTTATGTATGGCTAGCATACACTAGTGTTGCAGGGTTGGTGGAAGTTTCAAGGATGGGTGGGTTGTGCGAGGTTGGTAGGCCAGTATAAGATATTTAGCATTCCTCTAGGAGTGAGGATTGAGCGCTAGCCATGTTTATGTATATTGTTAGGGTATTGTGATGATACTTGAGATAAATATGGGTAGGTGTGGAAGGTAGTATGGGCCCATACTACTGAAAGCACAGGACCCATAAGCATAGCAAGGAAGTCACAACCCTTAACGTTTATTTGGGAGTTGGTTCCCTGTTATTTATGCGGATTATCTAATATCTTCTTGGTGTATTTTCATTATGGTGGTTACAAGATGCTTTGTGACTGGATCCGAATTGGGATCAGGAAATGGCGGTTAGGAGGGACCGACAGTGCCCAAGGTTGTTAGTCAGATGGGGTCGAAGGAGCTGGACGCCAGGATTCGAGAGATCATGTATGATGAGGTTGCTACTCTATTATGGGCGCGGTTTCTGGAGATATTCGGATCTATTAAGACCACCATGATTGAGTATTTTGACGAGCACTATGCAACCCTTGCTGAGATGGCTACCGCAGCAGCTACAATAGCTATAACGACGGTAGGGAGAGGAGCTGGTCGAGCTTTTTAGTACCGGGACTTTGATAGCATGAAGCCCCCGACTTTTGATGGGACTCGGGATCTGATCAGATCCATGAGGTGGCTTTCTGACGTGGAGGGTTATTTCTTCACGTGCTCATGTCCTACTGACCAGAAGATCAGATGTGCCTTGAACTTGTTGAGGTCCGGGGCAAATGAGTAGTGAAGGTTGATGAATGGGTTTTACACTGATGATCAGAGAGCAAAAGTTACTTGAGAGCATTTTAGGGATATGTTCTGTGCTCGCTACATTTCGCGGGTCGAGCGGGAGCGGTTAGCTCATGAGTTCTTGTAGTTGAGATAGGATGGTGAGACTGTGACGGAGATCACCCGTATGTTCACGGAGAGGGCGATGTTCTTCCTGGAGTTTGCTTTTGAGTAGGCTCAGATGACACGTTACCTGAGCATGCTCAAGACTAACATCCGCCAGTTTGTTGCTACCCAGTGATGCGATACCTTGCTGGAGTTATAGGAGGACTCTAGGCAACAGGAGCTTGAGATTGAGTTATAGCTGAGAGAGCAGAGGCAGGCCCCGACATAGTCACAGCCAGAGCCGAAGCGGTCTAAGACTGCCGATTCCAGGACGGGAGGACCAGGGTCGCACTTGTGGCAAGTGTGGGAAGGGTCACTCGGGGGTTTGTAGATTGAGCATTACGTGTTGAAAATGCGGAAATGAGGGGCATTTTGCGAGGGAGTGTTTCCAGACAGCCCCAGTTCAGGATATGAGGATCTGCTACCATTGCCATCCGATTGGTCATGTGAAGACCAACTGTCCACAACTTGCTGCCAGGCCGGCACAGGTTCTAGTGCCGGCTACACTGAGGATCACTGAAGGGAGTCAGGGTAGAGTAGCGCCCCGGAGTGCCTAGGGATGCGCCTTCTAGCTTACAGCATAGGAGGCCAGGGCAACACCAGATGTAGTTACTGGTACATTCTTGGTGAACTCCTTAACTGCTTTGGTATTATTCGACTCGAGGGCGAGTCGGTCGTTTGTCTCTTAGGCATTTAGTAGGGAGTTCGGTATGCCAGTAGGAGAGCTAGAGTGTCCATTGCGAGTCTCTATCGCCAACAAACATGGGGATTACGCTTCTTTAATCTATCAGGGTTGTGTGTTGGAGATCTTCGGGGTATCTTTCCTGATAGACTTGATTCCGATTCCCATGAGGGATGTGTGTGTGATGTAGGTATGGACTGGCTTAGTCGCTTCGGTGCCATGATCGATTGCAAGGGTCAGCGAGTGGTAGTTCGAACCCCAAGTGGGGGTGAACTGACTGTCTACAGTTAGTCCAGATTGGGATCAGGGTTTTGTTTAGATGTCAGGGCTCGACAGTACATTCAGCACATGTGTGTGGGTTATTTAGCATACGTGGTGGATATGCGATTCAGGGATCAGACCACGGTTTTAGAGATTCCAGTAGTCAGGGAGTTTGCTGACGTGTTCCCGGAGGAGTTATCGGGAGTGCCTTCAGAGAGGGAGGTCGTGTTTAGGATCGACCAAGTGCCAGGTGCGGCCCCTATCGCTAAGGCGTCGTACCGGTTGGCACCACTAGGGATGCAAGAGCTGTCATCAGACATGCAGGAACTGCTGGTGATGTGCACAAAATATACCTATCAACTTTTAAATTTATAACCTAACACTTATACTAACTATGCACCTATAGGCAGTGTACTTAGTCAGATTATAGTCTAGCTTGGTGTCACCCCCACGTTTCCAGGCTAGGCATTTTTGTTGATGTAATATTCTAGGTTAACCTTTGTAACCCGTTTTGAAATAATAAGAGCGTATTATTTGAGTATTATGTGTTTTGTGCTTAATTGCTTAATTATGTGATTTGATTAATTAAGAATAAAATAAACGTCAAAATTTAAGTGTAAAATAAACTCAATATCTTTACATAAAGTTGTAGTGCTCGAAACAAGGATTCCGGAGATATAATGAATGCCAAAATCCGAGTTATAACGAAGAAGTTATGACCTGTCGAAGTTTCGCGACAGAACCGACAACGCTGAAGGACGTAAAAAGTGAAATTTACGTTAGAGCAATATTTAGCCTTAGTGATCTAAACTAAAGTCGTAGAGTTTGTTAAACCGAGATCGTGCATAAAAAGAACGCCAAAATCTAACTTCGTATGAGGAAGTTATGATTTTTCGAAGTTTCGACTTAGCGGTATGCAGCTCGAATACTCGATTTGAGAACGAGCGGTTTTTAGCCGAAACAATCTAAATGAGAATCGAAGATCTCATTAATTGTAGTAAAACGATAAAAAGATAGGCGAAAATGGACGTCGGATGAAGAAGTTATGATTTTATAACGGAGTTTTCCTGTCCCGACCTACTAAAAATAAATAATAAAAATAAAGTCAAAATTAGTCGACGGAGTCTAAACGAAACTTGTAGATCGTAGTCTCACCTACGCGGGGATATAATGAACGTCGAAAACGGTGTTCATATGAGGAAGATATGAATTTTTGAAGTTTATTAAATATTTTCGATATTTTATTTATATATAAATTTCGATATTATCCGAAGGGGGGGAGTCAGCGATCTTATCATCGTTACGCCCAACGTAACTAGGATTTACGCCCAGCGTAAATCGACCTTCCAGACCCTATAAAAGGGTGTCGAGGGCAACCGAGTAGTTTGCTCATTTCTTCTCTTTTTCTCGCGTTTTTGCATCGTTTTTCGTGCAAGAATTATCCCGAAGCCCTGGTATCATTCCCGAGCCCCGAAGCAAGTCCCGAGGTCCTGAAGATCCCAAGAAGTAAGATTCCTGAGCCGAAGCTCTGCCCGTGAGGAGTCCGGTTTTTGTGAAGATCTTCTAGATCTACCGAAGAATACTACTTCTACAAGCCATAGTGCTGTCCGATCATCTTCTGATCAAGTGAGTGTGTAGTTACTTTCTTCTAACGCATAATTATGTAGTATTTTATATGAAATACGTGTTATGTGTATATTTTGTTGTTGTGTGTGTGAATGTATGTTCACTTTCTTCTATCTTATAGATCTGATTATTTCTCTATGAAATACGTGTTATGTGTGTGAGCCTCATCTGTTATGTGGAAAATGTATTGATTGAGCATGATATACAGGTTTTGAAACTATGTATAAAAATGTATGTTTTATCTATTAATATGTTGGGTAGAACATGGGTAGATAGTTGGTGTGTAATAAACAGATAAGAGGCCTCGATGTTGTTTTGATCCAGTCATCTAGCGGAATTTAGATGACGACCACGGACTTTTGTGAACTTGGGTGTTCATTTGCTGTATTCCATCCCCTCATGGTTGCCTTATTTGACTTATATTGCTAAGGAACCCTTGAAGCATGTGTTGTCGCCCCGATGAAATATTCTTAGACTAGGTCCCTTATGTTAGTTGTCTTAGGGACGTAAGGTGAGAATAACGGGAATGGGTAATCGGGTTATTGTTGCTTGGTGGAAATTAAATATAATTATTTATTGTGGGTTGAAAATCCTATATGCTCACCAGGCTCCCAAGCCTGACCCACTCAGTTTTATTTGTATTACAGGAAGTGGCGCAAGGGCATAAGATGGATGAACCATCAAGTTGTTTTGTTTACAAGTCTGTATATGTATATATTTGTTGAATGACTTGTAATGTTATCGTTTATGCTTTATGGTTTGTATCGGAACATGACATCCCGAGTTTTGATTATATAATGAAAATACATTTCTCTTGATGAAATGATTTGATAAATATTGTTTTATCACGTTTTGTTTTTGGGAACAAATTCCGCAACTCCTTCAAATCAAAATGATTTACTCTGAAATTATTTTAAAAGCATAAATGAAAATCGGTCTTTTCTGGCCGAGATTTTGGGGATATCACACTTGGGGAAGTCGGGCGTCGATCACAAGGAACAATATTTAATTAATAAAATAATTACTAAAAGCTAAACTAAGAAAAACAACTAAAAGTCAGGGTTTTATCAGATTTTACAAGTTTAGAAAAACATAAGCACTCAAATAAAAACGATTATAATCAATATACTAAAGCACTTCCGTTTAGTTTTGAATCCACCTTTTTCCTGTGGATAGTTCTTATTTATGGATTAATAAAGTTGGTTACCAATTTATATGTAAATAGAAATTTGGTAAAATTTATTAATATTTTAGCCAATCCATGTACTACTTTGTAAGGTTCTACACAAGCAAACACAAAATTAGTTATTAATAATAACTGGGCTATGTAAGGTTTGTTAAAGACAATTATGGTCACAATTATGTTCTCTAACACAGTTAAATTGTTACTTTTGTCACTTAACTAAGATTTGGTCAATCCTAGCTCTAGCAATTTAATGGTCACTAAATAACTAGGTAAACAAGTTCGTGTAATTTAATGGTCACTAAGCTACACTAAACTTGAATTTAAGCAAAAAAGTCACAAACTTTAACATGCTAGGTAATGATAATCAAACACATGCATAAACCAAATACATATAATCCACAAAGTAAAAAACTAACTCATAGTTTTAGGTTTCATCTAACTGAACTAAAGCAAGGGTTTTTAGCCCATAATCATAGCTGATGAACACATAAACATAAGTTAAACTAAGCAAAACATCATTAAACTAAGCAAACCGAATGTGTAGATGGGAATCCTTGCTCTAATCGACTTCATAGCTTCAAAATCGACCCCAAAGGGTTATTAGATGGGTTTTTGTCGCAATACTTCTCCAGAAAGTCACCTCCAAGTCCCTCAATTCGTCATAATGTTCAGAAATATATACTTGACTAAAATCAGGCCACCACGACATGGTAAATGCACCACATCGTGTTCATCATGTTTATCTCGTATTCCCCAAACCAACATTAGGAATAACAGAGATTCCATTCACCACGTCGTGGTGGTTGAAAATATGACTTTTTCTCAAAACACAAAACTCATTCAAAATTGTGTCCATTTTTCAGATCATTTTGAATCACCTTAATCAGAGTTACGAGTGATGAGATATGGTCAAAATACTGTCGAGGGCTCAAGCTATCCAATAACATCCTTCTTGTGTCTTCTTTTTGCCAAAGCTCACATTTTCTTGCTTCCATCTTCCATATTACTTTCGAGCATGTCTTTTATGCTACATAATATTAAACATAATAAGTACCTTTTGTTCTATAATAAGCAAAAATATAGCTAATAATATTAAGATATGATGTAAAATATATATGTAAATATGCACATTTCAAAATACCCCACACTTATCTTTTGCTTACCCCAAGCAAAACTAATTTTTTTGTGTCTAACTTTCATCACCGATATCACATAAGACAGTCCATTTTGAACCCATCCATTATACCAATACCTCAATGCGCATATTTGTGTCTAAGGTTCCTAAAAACTTCTCCAATCCTAGCTACTCACAATCCTTATGAACCTTCACCCCTTAGCTTATACGACACTTATTTCTGCAACTCTCCAAATCAATCCTCAAAAATATTTCTTAACCTCAAGGTATTTTTGGTTAAGCTACAAAAGCATATATAATCTAGAAAAATTACAACTTTTGATACCACAATGGATCTCTTTGGAATTCTTCACTTCTTTGAATAATCGATCTTTGATTTTTTTGAATTCACCACCTTTTTGTTTGATTTTTGCTATCTTCAACTTTTTTATTTTAAATTTTGATCTTTTGATCTTCATACTATAGTAGCTCCAAAATTCTTACAACTTTATTGTGATTTCTCTTTTTTTATATAACTCACTTATTTATTTATTTGCTCAATTCCTACATGCTTAAGCAAGGGAGCTTAACTTCAACATTGATTGGTTAGAGTTATTAGTCTAAGTGCAATTACTACATAAGCTCTCCTGGATAGATTTCAGGTACAGGCTACAAAACGTATTATGTCATATAAACTATCAGATTATCTTTCATATCTCATGACTTTTCACTAGGAATGGGAAGCCACAAATATACAATAACAAATGTTGGCTCAATTAAATATTTGAGCTCTCATCGAATCATCCCACGCAACACTAACAACTTAAATTTAAACTAATACTAGATTCAATTTTTAGATTATTGTTTCAAATCTATTTCTAAATTTTTAAAAATTTTAAATTTTAATTTTTTTTTTTAGCAATTTACTTAAAATTTTCTTGCAATTTACTTTTTCGACCCCCTACGCCACACTTATTTTATGCAATGTCCCCATTGCATGCAAAAGCAATTAAAGAACATAAAAATTAAAAAAGAAGAATTAGAACAGACTCCCCTTAGGTAGTAGTGGCAAGATCGATCTCTGAGATTTGTGTGGAAAGCTTAGACTTCTCGTATAATTACTGGAACAGTACTTCTGGAGCTTCTTCTTGTGAATGCAAATGTTCTGGATCGAATGAAATCAAAGAACCATTCTTGAAAAATATGTAGAACAACTTCCACGACATGGGAAAGTAATGACACGTTGTGGTGTCGAGCAAAATAATGTTGTCACAACGTGGTTTAAGGATGCCACGTCTTGGTGTAGTCAGATTCAGCAGCGATTAAAATTTTTGCCACGACGTGTTGATGATGTCCACGGCGTAGTGTCTTCTTAAAAAATCTTCTAAGATTGAAACAGGTGGGCATGACGTCTTTGTAATGTGTAAGACCATTCCCACTCTTCTTTTCAGTAAATATGCTTCAAAATGATTTTCTCTTTATTATGTGGGAACCCCACACTTATTCAAAACCTTGTTCCTCAATTATGATTTTCAAAAATCGCACGACTTCTTCAAATTAAGCTCCTTCACTGCTGCACTTTCGGTCAATACTACAAAATAAGATCAAGAACTAGAGAAACACATCATTTCATTCGGTTAAACTAAAAAAACTAAAAGTTAAAAATTAAAAACTAAAACAAATTAAAAGGAAACGAAAATGCAAACTCATAAAAATCGGGTTGCCTCCTGACAAGCGCTTCTTTTTTAGGAGTCGTGAGCTGGGACTCTTTCCACTCTACGTTGCATTGGGTGGAAGTGTAACCTCCCCGTTCTCGATTATCTTGAACCTTACTTATTTGTAAGCAACTCTTCTATTGAATTCCTTTATTGAACTTTCTTGCATTGTTGAGTTGACATCTTCTTTATGTTTCTGCTTGGGTTCTTTCCTCATTCTCGTGTATTTAGATTTTGTCTTGTTTCTTTTCGGGTTTTTCTTGTCAAAATGAGACTCATCACTCTCTACGTCTTGTTCTTCAATCACCTCTATTACTAGATTTGGTGGTCTTGTAAAATCAAACACCTCAAACATCATTGGCGTTGACACTGGAGGTTTTGAATAATTCACTTCTTTTTCCAATTGCTCTTTTAGTAAAGGCTCCTCCCATTCCTCCCACTCTTCTTCCTTCATGCATTCAAATTCATCATGCTTAAGGAACTTCGTGTTTTCTTGTTTCACCAAATTTTCATTGGCACGAGATGGGAAAGGAAGAAGTGGTCGATACGGCTCAACAATTGAGAAATCATAATTTTCTTTTATCGCCCACGACCTGGCACTATTGTCTCCACGTCGTGGCGACTGGGAAGCTTCATGATAATCTTCTTCTTCTTTCCTTTTATACTTTGAGTGACTGATTAGACTCCTCTTCAAGGTCCTTCATATGCTCCAATTCATATTCTTCTTCTGTATCAATGACCATGACTTGATCCATAGGGATTGACTCAACTTTCCTTGAATATTGATCAGATAGATTTCCTTGTCATAGTTTTGTTAATTTACCAACTTGTGTGTGGATGCTCAAAATAGAGTCTTGTTGAACTCTAAGTGTTTCATCAGTTGTATCATGTCTTTTTTCGCTAGCTTCCATGAATCTGAATAGCATAGAATCGAGAGCATCGATCTTCTCGGATTGGACTCGTTCTAGTTAGTAGAGATTATGCTCTAGTTGTTGATCTTTTGTCGTGTTTTGAGCTCTCTTGTATTCCAATTCACAATCTCTTCGAGAGTGAGGTCCTCCACAAGATTCACATATATCGTGTGCCACATTAATTGATCCATCCATCTTTGTGAGTCTATTTTCCATGGCGTCAAGTTTTGCCATTACAATCATTAATACTTCAGAAACTCCATCTATATTCGCTTTTCTTCTCGTGATATCCTCCCCCGTTGGGTTGTGATACTCCCTTGAATGCTTGGCGAATTCTTCAATTAAAGCTTTATTTGTTTTTGGATCCTTCTTTGTCATGGGCCCTTGAGAGTCTAGTAGTTGGTGAGTACACACATTGACTCCATCATAAAATATCAAGATTTCTTGTTGCACATTGAAGTCATGTTGAGGGCAATGTTGTAACAATCTCTTGTAACACTCCCAAGCTTCATATAGTGACTCCCCTTCTAATTGTTGAAAATTTTGTATATTTCTGTTAAGCTTTGTCACTTTTGAAGGAGGGTAAACTGGTTGATGAACTCGGTCTTAAAATCAGCCCATGTCGTGATTGCTTCAAAGGGAAGTGATTTTAACTATTCTTTTGCTTCACCCTTCAATGTGACCGGTAAAAGTCGAAGCATCACTGCATCTTTACCCATGTTTGGGGCATTAAAATAGTGTGAAATCTCCACCACCTCTTGTATATGCTCATAAGCGTCCTCATGATCCTTACCATAAAAAGGTAGTTCCCTTAACATATTGAAAATGTGCCCCGCAAGTTCAAACTTTATCGTGGCTGAAATTTTTGGTGGATCAAGACCCCATCTGTTTTCGTTCCTCATATGCCGCTTGTACTCTTCCATTGTCATAGTCGTGATGTCCCCCATTTTTCCTGCTAAAAAAAACTAGAAAACACACACATAAAAAGCAACAAAAAAATAACTAAACTAAAAATTGAGGACAACGTAACCACGACGTAGCTAAGATGCCCACGATGTGGTGACAAATCAAAAAGAAAAAAAATGCAGAAAAATAACTTTTTGTGATTTTTACCCCACAAAACGGATCGATTAACCTAAAGCAATTAAATTAACAACTAAAATTGTCGTTCCCCGGCAATAGCGCAAAAAACTTGAAGTGCAAAAAATATACCTATCAACTTTTAAATTTATAACCTAACAAAATTATACCAACTATGCACCTATGGGCAGTGTATCTAGTCAGATTATAGTATAGTTTGGGTAAGTCGGGTGTGGATCACAGGGAACGGTATTTAATTAATAAAATAATTACTAAAAGCTAAACTAAGAAAAACAACTAAAAGTGGGGGTTTTATCTGATTTTACAAGTTAAAAAAAACTTAAGCACTCAAATAAAAATGATTATAATCAATATACTAAAATACTTTCGTTTAGTTTTAAATCCACCTTTTACCTATGGTTAGTTCTTATTTATAGATTAATAAAGTTGGTTACCAATTTATATGTTAGAAATTTGGTAAAATCTACTAATATTTTAGCCAATTCATGTACTACTTTGTAAGGTCATACACAAGCAAACACAATTAGTTATTAATTGTCATTGGGCTATGTAAGATTTGTTAAACACAATTATGGTCACAATTAGGTTCTCTAACACAGTTAAATTGTTACTTTTGTCACCTAACTATGATTTGTTCGATCCTAGCTCTAGCAATTTAATGATCACTAAATAACTAGGTAAACAAGTTCGTTTAATTTAATGGTCACTAAGCTACACTAAAATTGAATTTAAGCAACAAAGTCACAAACTTTAACATGATAGGTAATGATAATCAAACACATGCATAAACCGAATTCATATAATCCATAAAGTAAGAAACCAACTCATAGTTTTAGGTTTCATTCAACTAAACGAAAGCAAGGGTTTTTAGCCCATAATCACAGCTGATGAACACATAAACATAAGGTAAACTAAGCTAAACATCATTAAACTAAGCAAACCAAATGTGTAGATGGGAATCGTTGCTCTAATTGACTTCCTAGCTTCAAAATCGACCCAAAGGGTTCTTAGAAAGGTTTTTGTTGTAATACTTCTCCAGAAAGCGACCTCCAAGTCCCTCAATTCATCATAATGTTCAGATATATATACTTCCCTAAAATTAGGCCACCACGACGTGGTAAATGCACCACATTGTGGTCATCGTGTGTATATCGTATTCCCCAAGCCAACATTAGGAATCACAAAGATTCCATTCACTACGTCGTGGTAGTTGAAAATACGACTTTTCTCAAAACACAAAATTCATTCAAAATTGTGTCTAGTTTTTAGATCATATTGAATCACCTTAATCGGAGTTACGAGTCATGAGATATGGTCAAAATACTGTTGAGGGCTCAAGCTGTCCAGCAACATCCTTCTCGTGTCTTCTTTTTTCCTAAGCTTACATTTTCCTATTTGCAGTTTCCATATTACTTTCGAGCATGTCTTTTATGCTACATAATAGATATTAAACATAATAAGTACCTTTTGTTTTTATAATAAGCATAAATATAGCTAATAATCTTAAGATATGATGTAAAATATATATGTAGATATGCACATATCAAAATACCCAACACTTATCTTTTGCTTGCCCTTAAGCAAAACTAATTTTTTTTGTGTCTAACTTTCATCACCATTATCACATAAGACAATCAATTTTGAACTCAACCATTATATCAAGACCTCAATTCACATATTTGTGTCTAAGGTTCCTAAAACTTCCCCAATCCTAGATACTCACAATCCTTATGCACCTTCACCCCTTACCTTATACGACACTTATTTCTACAACCCTCCGAATCAATCCTCAGAAATCTTTCTTAACCTCAAGGTATTTTTGGTTAAGCTACCAAATCATACATAATCTAGAAAAATTACAACTTTTGATACCACAATGGAGCTCTTTGGAATTCTTCACTTCTTTGAATAATTTATCTTTGATTTCTTTGAATTCACCACCTTTTTGTTTGATTTTTGGTATCTTCAAAATTTTTGATTTTCTTTAGAATTTTGATCTTTTGATCTTCATACTATGGTAACTCCAAAATTCTTACAACTTTTTTGTAATTTCTCTCTTTTTTTATATAACTCACTTATTTATTTATTTATTTTTTTATTGGTTAAATGTATTAGTCTAAGTGCAATGACTACATAAGCTCTCCTGGATAGATTTTAGGTACAGGCTACAAAACGTATTATGTCATATAAACTATCAAATTACCTTTTTATCTGATGGCTTTTCACTAGGAACAGGAAGCCACAAATATACTATAACATATGCTGGCTCATTTAAACATTTGAGCTCTCATCAAATCATCTCACGCAACACTAGCAACTTAAATTTAAACTAATACTGGATTCAAAATTTAGATTATTGTTTCAAATCTATTTCTAAATTTTTAAAAATTTTAAATTTTAATTTTTTTAGCAATTTACTTTTTCGACCCCTACCCCACACTTATTTTATGCAATGTCCCCACTACATGCTAAAGCAATTAAAGAACATAAAAATTAAAAAGGAAGAATTAGAACAGACTCCCCTTGGGTAGTAGTGGCAAGATCAAACTCTGAGACTTGTGTGGAAAGCTTCGACTTCTCGTATAATTGCTGGAAATAGTACTTCTGGAGCTTCTTCTTGTGAATGAAAATGTGCCGGATCGAATGAAATCAAAGAACCATTCTTGAAAAGTATGTTGAACCACTGCCACGACGTGGGAAAGCAATGACATGTCGTGGTGTCGAGCAAAATAATGTCGTCACAACGTGGTTTAAGGATGACACATCGTGGTGTGGTCAGATTCAGTCGTCATGTCGTCTTGGTGTATTCTTAGAAAATATTCTAAGATTAAAATAGTTGGGCATCACATCTTTTTAATGTGTAAGACCATTCCCACTTTTCTTTTCATGACGAGATGGGTATTCGTCTGTATTTCATCATCGCTTTCCACCCCCAGATGGACGCACGGAGCGAGAGGACGATTCAAAATCTCATGGACATGCTTCAAGCATGCGTTTTGGATTTTGGTGGTAGTTTGGATACGTATCTTCCGTTAGTGGAATTTTTTGTATAACAACAGTTACCACGCCAATATAGACCGAACTCCCTTCGGTATGCTCTACAGGAGGAAGTGTAGGACCCAAATATGTTGGGATGAGGTCGGTGAGAGGGTCATGGAAATACAGAGGTAGTACTCAAGACCACAGAGCGGATCCAACAGGTCCGGAGCAGGCTCTAGATTGCTCAGAATCTGCAGAAGAGTTATGTCGACAAGCAACGTTCAGACTTGGAGTTTCGGGAGGGCGATATGGTCCACCTAAAGGTGTCACCCTAGAAGTGTGTCATATAATTCCGGAAACGGGGCAAGTTGGGCCCCAGGTATATCACTCCCTTTAAAGTCATAGCCCGAGATTGCAATGTAGCTTACAGACTAGATCTACATGCAGAGCTTGGCTAGATCCACAACACTTTCCATGTTTCCTAGTTATGGAAGTGCTTAGTGGACGACACGACGGTTATACCCTTAGAGGATATTCAGGTTGATGACAACCAGAATTACATTGAGAGAACGATGGCGATTCTGGATCGCAAGATGAAGGAGCTGAGGAACAAAAGGGTCGAGCTAGTGAAGGTGCAATGGTAGCACCGCAAGGACTCGAAGTGGACTTGGGAGCCCAAGGAGGAGATGAGGGAGCAGTACTCGAAGTTGTTTTCAAACATTATAGACTTTGAGGACGAATTCTAACACAATTGGGGGATAATTGTAACGCACTGTTCCTGGTATGCATTTAATCTATTTAAGTATTTATTTTTAGAGCTACTCGACGGGTTGGTAGCCCTAACTCGTCGAGTAGATGCTAGATTGGATGCAGGTCTTAAGTGGTCTACTCGACGAGTCGTAAGTTTGGACTCGACGAGAAGGCCCGTTAGGAGGAAACCCTAATCTTTAGGGTTTTCACCCTATTTAAGCATCATAACAGGTCTCCACCCCATCCTCCATCACATCTACAGCCCACTCTCGAAACCAAAATAATCCTTGTGTGTTATTGAGCTATTTCTTGCCATCTTTGTGATTTAAAGCTCGAAGAAGGAAGAAAATGCTTGGAGTTGTAGAAGGAAGGTTGGAAATCCAGAGCTAAGGACTCATTTCCATCTTCATAGAGGTATAAAGCTTATACCTTGGTTGTTATTCACTTAGATCTCCTTCCTAGCTTGTATGTTGTCATTTTTGGGCCATTTCCAAGGTCTTTCCAAGATTTGAACTCTTGAGGATGAAATGACTTCAGATCTGGGCACTCTTGAGCTTTAGAAGCTCAAAGTTGCCACCTTTATTTATCCATGACTCCATTCTATCACTTAAACCTTCATTTTGGCTAGTATCGGGTATTTTAGCTTCATAACACCATGCATGCACGTAAAATTAGCAACTTTACGTGTAATGCTAGTCTAAGGAGTTTAGATCTATGAGTTAGAAGCATTGTAATGGATTACAATCGACTGAATGGATATGTCACATGGAGGACTCAACGAGTTGTTCTTGGAATCGGCGAGTTGGGTCGTGAACCCTAATCCCTTTTCTTGTTGTGAGTGAAATCCTTGAGTTTAGGAGTTGACTCAGTGAGTTCGACAAGATTAGGACTCTGAAGCTGAAGAAATCGATGAGTCCAAGGAGGGACTCGACGAGTTAGAGTTGATATGTCCCAATGTTATGACAGGAAGAACTCGACGAGTTTGGGAAGGGACTCGATGAGTTGACTACGAGGCTGAGTAATGCACGAACTTGTTGAGTTGGGAGATAGCTCGACGAGTTAGGGGTTTACTGATAGTTGACCTTGACTTTGACTTTGATTTGGATGTTGACTTTGACCAAGAGTAAAATGGTCCTTATACCTAAGAAGGATAATCAGATTTTGATTAAGTGTATTATGTAGTTGATAGTTGGGGAGTCGTCGGAGTAGTAGTCAGAGATTCTTCACTTGAGTTTCAGCAGTCAGCCTTACAAGGTGAGTTTTTGTCCAGTAGGAACGGGTTGAAGGCACCAATACCAGCTTCTTTATGTATGTTAGTATATGTCGGGCTTAAGCCCCATGCCGGGATTATCCCGATGCAGCTTATATGTTTCGAACTTCAGTCCGATGCTGGGGCCGAGAAGTGTTTATGTGTTATTGATGTCTTTGTGATTCTTGCATGGGATGTGTTATGTTTTTTCAGGATTCGGTCCGATGTCGGGGCAAGCCTGATGAATGTTTAGCTTATATGTCCTGTGTTATGTGTTTCGGGCTTCGGTCTGATGCCGAGGCATGCCCGAGGAATGTTTATATGCTTATGGTATGTGTTTATGTTATGTGATATGTTGTATGTATGTTGAACTTCAGTCCAATGTTGGGGCAAGCCCGATGCCCGACGGGGCCCGATGGCCGATATGGTCGGATGTCGGGGTGTCGGGCGAGGCCCGATGCAATAGGCTAGGTCCAAGTTATGCTTATGGTATGTGTTTATGTTATTCGCATTGTTGATGTGTTTATATTTATACCAGATATCGGTCCGATGCCAGGCAGGGCCCGATGTAGCGGGCAAGGCCTAGTGTATGGTATGTGGTAGTTTAGGGGAGCTCACTAAGCTTCGTCCTTACAGTTTTTAGTTTTGGTTTCAGGTACTTCCACTCACTAGGGGAAGGGTTCGGGATGATCGCATGGCACACACCGTAGTTTCAGCCTGTGATTGTTTTAGACTCTTATATTTTCTCATTTGATTTTGATACAGTATTTGACATGATGTTTTGAGATACATGGTTCTTAATTTTCTTCATGATGATGGATGATTTATGGTTTTACTAATGATTTACAAACGGAATTTTTGGACTATATTTTTGGGATGTTTCAGAAATCCTTGTCACATCTACTATAACTTTGGTTAAGATTATTTATCCAACATAACCTTCTATCAAATTGTCATTTTATTGCTTATCGATAAATTCCCAAAGGACTTATAATATATTCGGAAATGTGAAAGACCAACGATCTCTTTATATGAGGGTTTAACTTATAATAAGTATGACTTATTATATCTTAATTGTCTAGTCCGAGGTTGCGGGCATTACAAACAAATTCTAATTCCATTTTTTAGTTTGTTTTGAAAATTTTGCTTTTTTAAATGCCCATGAAATAGCTTGTAACATCCCATAAATATTGACATAAAATTTCATTTTATTTATAGAAGAAGTATCATCAATTATGTGTTCCAAAATCAATACATTACAATCAGAGTATAAATCCCATAACAAGGTCAAATGCAGAACACAAAATGTGTGTGCCATGCTGTAAACCCGATCCCTTCCTTTTGAAAATCGAAGTACCTGAAACATAAACTGAAAACCGTAACCACAAACCTTAGTGAGTTTCCCAAGATACCACATACCATTCATACATAAATCAGATACTAGGCCTTCGCCCTCCATCGGGTCTCGCCCGGTCTCGAGTCCTACCTCGGCCTTGGGCCCTGCTCTGCATCGAGCCCAGCTCGGATTACAGATCTGTCATTCTCCAGGTCCCTCCTAATAGTGGGCCTCACCCGATACTCATATAATCATATAAAAATGCAACATACTAACACACGCAATAATCATAAAGACTATAGCATTCCATACAGTCATCGAGCCCCGCCCAGAAATCATAAGATACATACTGATAATTAACATAAGATAACCTCCTCAGGCGTTGCCTGGCATCGGGCCTTTCCCGATAAACATGTCATCATATAACACATACAAGAGTCGAATATGCATGTAGCTTCCTAACATAAAACCATGGGCCGCATTGGTGCCTTCAACGCATTAAACCCAGTGAAGAGACTCACCTCGCACCGACGAATCACACTGCCGATCTCTGGCTGCTGCTTGACAGATTCCTAGAACTATTAAAAACTGAGTGACACCCAATTACCAATTGGGTTCCAAACCATAACCGTAAATCCATACTCAGGGTAAAAATACCATTTTACCCCTAACCTAGCTTGATCCAAGACCAGGGCCCAATTTCATAGCCTGAAAGGCCAAAAAGTCAAATAACCAACCAAGGCATCATTTTCCAAATTAGGCCGAAACCCCTTACATGGGCCTTACCTTAAAGCCCAACCAATTTTCCTAGTCTAAAACACTTGTACTCAGATGGTCCATTGAGAACTCAAACACCCAAGCCCAAAAAGGAAGCCTAACATGAAGCTCAAAAGCCAAGGCGTACCCAACTATACACAAAGCGTACATGTAATTTGGCTTGTACACTATGCGTACAGACTTGTACACCCATCGTACTCATCCATTAACACAAATTTCACATTAAGATCTTAATAATTAAGTCCAGAAGTCCAAATCACAAATCTAAGTCCATACAAGTGTCTAGAACCATAAAGTCACTGACTTGGTAACTTTGTGTGACAACCAGAAGTTTGTTCCATCGTCGTAACCTGATATGTCATTAAAAAAAATTCTTCGTCTTAAGTTGTTTTCGTTCGTTTCTAAATTAAGTAATTTATTTTAAGTTTTTTATTATGACTTAATAATTATCCAAATACGTTAGAAATCCATGGAAATGCCTCAATTTATTATTTGGAAGAATAATAATTTTATTCCGTCAAGTTATAAAAATAATTAAATCGGGTACGACCAAAAGCCTCGCTTGACGATAGTATCGGGTAGAATTCCACCGTGTCCAAAACTTTCAGCATATATAAAGTTGAGAGAGCCTCATTTGAAGCCTTTCCACTCTCTCTACTTTCTCTCTCTAGAAATCGAAATCAAGCCAAAATCATCCAAAACAAGCTCCAAATCGTCAAGATAACTATCCTAGCTTTTAGTATAACACCTTTGGCCTTCAAATTCGATATTTTTTTGAGGATTAGGACCATTAGCATGAGTTTACGGTCCTAGAACATCCCTAGGCCGTGAACTCATGAAAATGGGGTTTTTGTGCCACAAAACCCCTCCAAGGATCCCAAAATCTTGACAATCGATGTATGAACGAGAGTTTACAGCCCAAGAACCATCTTGGACCGTAAACCCCCATGCATGAAACATAAACTCCTTTTAAGGTGTTAAAAATGCCCTTAAACACCACCACAAGCTTCCAAACGTGTCTAGGACCCTCTACTCCATCATTTGAAGCACCAAATTATGCAAGAAGGGACCAAACATGAGTTTACGGTCCAAGAGCATGCTTGGACCGTAAACCCTCATTCTTAGACCTTAAACACCTTTTAGGATGTTAGTTTGTCCCTAAACATCTTCAATGAACTTCCATGAGTGCTTATAACCTTATAACCCTTCTAGAAATGCACCAAAACATTCATAAATGGGACAAACTATAGTTTACAGTCCAAGAACATTCTTAGACCATAAACTCATCTTCTTAGACCATAAACTCTTCAAATGGGTGTTTAAGTGCCCTTATCACCTTGAATGACTTGTAAGTTGGACTAGAATCGCATGTGATTAACCTACAAACACCAACACCCATGGATCTTGGACAAACATGAGTTTACGGTTGTAAATTCATGTGTTTAAAGTAGTAAACTCCCCAAGAACACCTTTATAGACCATAAACTCCAATCCCAAGGCCATTTCAAGTCCCGATCACTTCCTAAGCCATGGAATCAACCCTAGAACTTTCCCGTGTGCATTGTAAGACTTTGTGGCATCCAAGAACATACTACCCATGAGTTTACGGTTGTAAACTCATGGGGAATGAGTCATTAGAACCGTAAACCCTCTTATGAGTTTACTCTTGAGGAGTAAACTCCATATCCGAGCCTTATACATCTCTAGATGTCACCCGGGTCACTCCAAACACTTGATTTGAAGTGTTTTCGCATCTTGCAGTGTATAATCATATCTAATTAGTGATTTAAAGTCTAATTAGATACATTTGTATATCATTTCATATTACATAGGAACCTCACGTGTTATCAAGCCCCGAACCCACACTTTGCATCAAATCCAACATGCTTCTCGATCGGTGAGTTCATACCCCTACAATTTTTCAAATGTTTTCAGGGGGGGGGGGGGGATACAAGCAAAAGTACAAGGAAATCTTGTACTCAAACTTATTGTTTTCAGTTCGAATGTCTATATTCTGTATGTTTTTAATATCAAAAACTATGTTAATAAAATAGTTCGAATTACGAAGTTAGCTTTCAAACTAATCATAGATTTCTTGATAAAGTGTTACAATCTAAATCATATTTCATAATCTATGAATAATTCATACTAATCATCAAATAGAACTAATACGAATACGAATGCGAATACGAATATGAATACGAATACGAATACGAATAGAATTAGGATTAGGAGTAGGAATACGAATACGATTGTGAATACGAATGCGAGTACGAATGCGAATACGAATATGAATATGAATAGAAATAGGAATAGGACTAGGATTACGAATACGAATGCGAATACAAATACGAATACGAATAGAATTAGGATTAGGAGTAGGAATACGAATATGAATGAGAATATGAATGTGAATACGAATACGAATACGAATAGAAATAGGAATAGGACTAGGATTATGAATACGAATGCGAATACGAATACGAATACGACTAATGTTAGGATTAGGAGTAGGAATACGAATACGAATGCGAATACGAATGCGATACGAATACGAATACGAATAGGACTAGAAATAGGATTAGGAATACGAATAGGAATACTAAAGTAATAATGCGAAAGTAATAATACGAATGCGAATACGAAAGTATAACTAGGAACAGAACGAATACGAAAGTAAAACTAGGAACTGAACGAATAGGAATACGAATACGAAGGCACGCATCTAGGTAGATTCAAGTGTAACACAATTAGAGTATCAGAATACCTAGATAATATAACAAGTATGAAAGATAATCAAACATTACATTGGAATTCAATAACTAAACTTACTTTTAGGAAACTATAGGATTTTCCTGGGATAACAATTGTACATAACCAGATTCATGTAATAAAACAGTTAATCGAACTTCACATATAAGAAAATATGGGATTTTCTTGGATAAAAAACTTTTCGGAAAAGGGAACTTGTACATTCTCAGAAAACAAACATCTTATGAACTCACCAGCTTTATGCTGATTTTCAAACTGCTTGTATTCTCAGGTCCATATTAGACAGGTACCCAGCGATCCTTTTGGAGAAGACGGAGCGTACAGAAGACTCGTCTCTACTTTTGTATATATATATACACATATGTATAACACTTGTAATACTTTACTTTTGAAAAAATGTAAATTCGAATATGTAATGTAATGGTTGTTTACTTTGCTTACTATGTACATTGGATTTGATACTCAACATGGGGTCCGCCCCAGAAATGTTTCCGCCTTAGGTTTTTGGGGTGTGACAGATTGGTATCAGAGCCCTTGTTTATAGTGAACTAGTATACCAAACCTTACATGGTATAAGACTATAAACACTAAAGGGCCTAAGTTCTCTGAACTAAAAGTATACCTCAAAATATAAGTATTTTCAAAAGCATACAAAGTATACCCAAGCATCAAAATCCGTAACTACAAGTAGAGCAGAACTTAAGTAAATGGGTGTTGTACGTTGCGGTTAAACCTGGGCAGTTATGTACTCATGTTGAGGATCAATATAGCCTGGCCAACTATATTCATTCGATACACGGCCAACATGTGCTTGGGAGTGACTGTGGTGTGCGGCATGCCTAAAACTTACCCAATACCCAAACAATGAGCCATCATTGTAGCGAGACAAGAAATACTATGGGAGTATTTCTCGAGCCGAATCCGTTATAGAAATCCTTATCCCAACGTTGCTCCTTAACCATTCCTTTAGTGATAATTTATCTGCTTTGATAACTCTTTCCTGCTTTATCGCTTAAATAGAATTCTATGTTTGTCATAAAGAGATATCCCTTGTTTCATATCTCTTGATTCAATTCAGAGGACTTACCATCCTCTCTTTCCTGATCTTTATAGATCAAGATGCCTCCAAGAAAGAGACCCAACTCTAAGACCAACAACAACCTTCCTCCACTACCACCTTCTCCTCAAATCGATCTGGCAACACTTCAGACAATTTTAACTGCAACATTTACAACAGCCATGTTGCAAACGAACCCTGGTAGTTCAGGAGGTGGTCCCCAGCCTCAAAACCAGAAAGGTAGCCAGGGACACCGAAAGGAGTTTTCCTATAAAGACTTTATGAACGCAAACCAACATTCTTCGATGGCACAGGGGGTGTCATTGCTCTAACTCGGTGGTTGGAGAAGATTGAATCTATCTTCGAGATCTATGCTTGTTCAGAAACCGACAAGGTGAAATTTGCCGCCTGCACTGTCACCAATAAAGCTCTGACTTGGTGGAACGGCCGATTTAAATCCCTAACTTTACCTGTAGCCAATGCTATGGGCTGGGAAGTTATGAAGGAACTTCTGCACGCAGAGTATTGCCCTCGGGGTGAAATTCAGAAGCTGGAGCATGAACTTTGGAACCTGAAGATGAAAGGTTCCGATATAGCCACTTACACCTCAAGGTTTGATGACTTGGCACTTCTTTGTCCGGGGATGGTTATCCCGGAAAGCAAAAAGGTAGAGAGGTTCATCTGGGGGTTGACCTAGCCAACCAAAGGGAACGTTTTAGCTGCGAAGCCGGATACATACGACAGCGCCAAATGCCTAGCGTAAATCTTGATTGACCATAGTGAGGATGTAGAGGAAGCAGCCACCACTCCTGAACAGACAGAAAGAAGTGGTGAGAAAAGAATGTTTTGGGAGGCAGGGGAGAAATGTCAGCCTTCACATGAGTTCTCGAAGAAACAACAAATAGTGGCAGTCCACGCTGCCACTACTATTGCCACTGTTTCTGTCATCGGTTCTTCAGCTCAAGCACCTATCACCGGATATGCCGATATTCTTCCGTGGTGTAACCAGTGCAGTTACCACCACCGCATCCCCGGTCCCTGTCATGTGAAATTTTGCAAAAATTGTGGCCAAGAGGGTCACCTTGCGCGAAGTTGCAGAATAGCAACAAATCAAGCTTCAGAGTGAGCATCAGTCAGGCCTGTTTTGGTTGCGGTAAAGTCGGGCATTATAAGAGAAACTGCCCCAATACAGCAACAACTGGCAACACTGGAAGAGTCCTAGCTATAGGACAAGGTGAGACAGCCGCCGATCCCACCATTGCCTTTGGTATACTCCTCTCCGACAACCCTTCTGCTTGCAATCCTTTTCAATTCTAGTACTGAAAGATGAACTGTTAGCTATTCATTCGAACATCTTCATAAACATAGTCCTCAACTAGTAACCGAAACGTTTACCATCGAGATAGTTAACGGTGAGAAAGAAGGCACATCACATTCTGAAACGCGCATCCTGAGGTACATAGAACTTTTCGAAATCCCCATTAGGATTGATCCCGTAACCTACGACCTCCTACTACCCTCAAGATTTAGTAGCATCCACCCGGTATTCCACACCTCTGTCCTTAAGAAGTGCCTACCCGATAAAACCATAGTAATCCATTTGAAGAGACCGAAATCAACGAAAGTCTAAACCTTATGGTAAGTGCCAATCGAAATCATAGAGCGAGAGATTAAATGTATGAAGCAAGCCGTCTCCCGATAAGGGAAAGGTTCCACGAAATGCCATGCGAGAATCCGAATTCACTTGGAAGCGTGATGATCCGATAGAACAAAAGTATTCGTATCCTCTTTCCAATTCCGTGAGTCGCATCTAACGTTTGAATTTCAAGATGAAATTCCCTCTAATGGGGGGATAATGTGACAACTCGAAGTTCGTTCCATCGTCGTAACCCGATACGTCATTAAATAAAATTCGTCGTCTTAAATTGTTTTCGTTCGTTTCTAAATTAAGTCATTTATTTTAAGTTTGTTATTATGACTTAATAATTTTCCAAATACGTTAGAAATCCATGGAAACACCTCAATTTATTATTTGGAAGAATAATAATTTTATTCCGTTAAGTTATAAAAATAATTAAATCGGGTATGACCAAAAGCCTCGCTTGACGACAGTATCGGGTAGAATTCCACCGTGTCACAAACTTTCAGCATATATAAAGCTGAGAGAGCCTCATTTGAAGCCTTTCCACTCTCTCTACTTTCTCTCTCTAGAAATCGAAATCAAGCCAAAATCATCCAAAATAAGCTCCAAATCATCAAGGTAACTATCCTAGCTTTTAGTATAACACCTTTGGCCTTCAAATTCGATATTTTTATGAGGATTAGGACCATTAGCATGAGTTTACGGTCCTAGAACATCCCTAGGCCGTGAACTCATGAAAATAGGTTTTTTGTGCCATAAAACCCCTCCAAAATACTTCTAGGGCTTAGATTCAACATAGAAACTTGCATGCATGAACCAAGGACCCCAAAATCTTGGCAATTGATGTATGAACATGAGTTTATGGCCCAAGAACCTTATTGGACCGTAAACCCCCATGCATGAACCATAAACTCGTTTTAAGGTGTTAAAAATGCCCTTAAATACCACCACAAGCTTCCAAACGTGTCTAGGACCCTCTACTCCATCATTTGAAGCACCAAATTATGCAAGAAGGGACCAAACATGAGTTTACGGTCCAAGAGCATGCTTGGACCGTAAACCCTCATTCTTAGACCTTAAACACCTTTTAGGATGTTAGTTTGTCCCTAAACATCTTCAATGAACTTCCATGAGTGCTTATAACCTTATAACCCTTCTAGAAATGCACCAAAACATTCATAAATGGGACAAACTATAGTTTACAGTCCAAGAACATTCTTAGACTGTAAACTCATCTTCTTAGACCATAAACTCTTCAAATGGGTGTTTAAGTGCCCTTATCACCTTGAATGACTTGTAAGTTGGACTAGAATCGCATGTGATTAACCTACAAACACCAACACCCATGGATCTTGGACAAACATGAGTTTACGGTTGTAAATTCATGTGTTTAAAGTAGTAAACTCCCCAAGAACACCTTCATAGACCATAAACTCCAATCCCAAGGCCATTTCAAGTCCCGATCACTTCCTAAGACATGGAATCAACCCTAGAACTTTCCCGTGTGCATTGTAAGACTTTGTGGCATCCAAGAACATACTACCCATGAGTTTACGGTTGTAAACTCATGGGGAATGAGTCATTAGAACCGTAAACCCTATTATGAGTTTACTCTTGAGGAGTAAACTCCATATCCGAGCCTTATACATCTCTAGATGTCACCCGGGTCACTCCAAACACTTGATTTGAAGTGTTTTCGCATCTTGCAGTGTATAATCATATCTAATTAGTGATTTAAAGTCTAATTAGATACATTTGTATATCATTTCATATTACATAGGAACCTCACGTGTTATCAAACCCCGAACCCACACTTAGCATCCAATCCGACATGCTTCTCGATCGGTGAGTTCATACCCCTACAATTTTTCGAATGTTTTCAGGGGGGGGGGGGGATACAAGCAAAAGTACAAGGAAATCTTGTACTCAAACTTATTGTTTTCAGTTCAAATGTCTATATTATGTATGTTTTTAATATCAAAAACTGTGTTAATCAAATAGTTCGAATTACAAAGTTAGCTTTCAAACTAATCATAGATTTCTTGATAAAGTGTTACAATCTAAATCATATTTCATAATCTATGAATAATTCATACTAATCATCAAATAGAACTAATACGAATACGAATGCGAATACGAATACGAATACGAATAGAATTAGGATTAGGAGTAGGAATACGAATACGAATGCGAATACGAATACGAATACTAATAGAAATAGGAATATGACTAGGATTACGAATATGAATGCGAATACGGATACGAATACGAATAGAATTAGGATTAGGAGTAGGAATATGAATACGAATGCGAATACGAATGCGAATACGAATATGAATATGAATAGAAATAGGAATAGGACTAGGATTACAAATACGAATGCGAATACCAATACGAATACGAATAGTATTAGGATTAGGAGTAGGAATACGAATACGAATGCGAATATGAATACGAATACAAATAGGATTAGGAATACGAATACGAATACGAATACGAATACGAATACTAAAGTAATAATGTGAAAGTAATAATACGAATACGAATACGAAAGTATAACTAGGAACAGAACGAATACGAAAGTAAAACTAGGAACTAAACGAATAGGAATACGAATACGAAGGCATGCATCTAGGTACATTCAAGTGTAACACAATTAGAGTATCAGAATACCTAGCTAATATAACAAGTATGAAAGATAATCAAACATTACATTGGAATTCAATAACTAAACTTACTTTTAGGAAAATATAGGATTTTCCTAGGATAACAGTTGTACATAACCAGATTCATGTAATAAAACAGTTAATCGAACTTCACATATAAGAAAATATGGGATTTTCTTGGATAACAAACTTTTTGGAAAAGGGAACTTGTACATTCTCAGAAAACAAACATCTTATGAACTCACTAGCTTTATGCTGATTTTCAAACTGCTTGTATTCTCAGGTCCATATTAGACAGGTACCCAGCGATCCTTTTGGAGAAGACAGAGCGTACAGAAGACTCGTCTCTACTTTTGTTCATATATACATATGTATAACACTTGTAATACTTTACTTTTGAAAAAATGTAAATTCGAATATGTAATGTAATGGTTGTTTACTTTGCTTACTATGTACATTGGATTTGATACTCAATGTGGAGTCCACCCCGGAAATGTTTCCGCCTTAGGTTTTCGGGGTGTGACACTTTGCATGCCTCAAAAGAACTCAACATCAAGATATAACATAAAACTAACATGAAAAGGATCCAAACTCATGCTGGATGGATTTAGACCCTAAAGGTGCCAACTTTATGGACCTTGAACCTCAGAATTACCAAGAGGGGCAACTCAAAGCTCCTGGAGTGGCATCAAGCCACTATATCACATCCATGGGACCAAAAAGGAACAAAAACTCATAAAATATAGATCTAAGACACCAATGATCAAGTTCATAGCTTTATACCTAAAAAAAAACTGAAATGAAGCACATAAACCAGATCCATAAGCTCTTCATTGATCCACAACTTTGCACAAAACTTCATCTTCTTGTTAATGACCCAAAAACACTAAGATGCACAACAATGAGCTAAAAAACATCACCATGAAGGATTATGGATGATTTCTAGGGTTTAGAGGGGTTGAGGCTGAAGATATTAGGGTTAGGTTATGAGATAAGGAGCTTAAATAGGGTCCAAGACCATAAAATAAGGTTTGGGTCTGATTGGAGTAAACCCATCGTACATATGGTATGCCCAACATACTACGGAGAGCACCCATGACCATCCTGGTCAGTGTGCCCCATGTATGCTATGGTTCAGCCTACATACCCGACCAAACCCTAAAATCACCAAACTTCCGAAGACTATAACTTCTTCGTTATAAGTTTGTTTCTGATGCTCCTTATATCCACAAAAAGGTAACGAGAAACTTTATGCTTCTATCAACTCATACCAGCCTTACAATGTCCTGAAAGAACATCTGGTATCCATAAAAGCCCAAACTGACATATTACCAAGATACCCTTTGGCTCCAAAGCACAAATCGAATACTCGGATCACTCAAATTACATCAACCACCCCTAAAAGGAGTCCAAATCTCAATTCGTCAAGAGTCCTAAGCCTGTTAATACCCAAATCCTTAATCTCCACTTATAAAAGGGAACAATTCGAAACAGGTCATTACATAGCACCTTCCCCAAGAAGAAATATCCAACCACTTGTAGAAGAATGATCTTTAAGATGAGTTATCCAACGTGTATCAGCATATCCTTCTAAAATTAAAGGATAACCCTAATAACATATTCTATAATTCATGTTTCCCTTTAAGTACTTGAACACTCTATGAATTGCTTACCAATGTTGAGTACTAGGATTATTAGTTGGTGGGTTTTTAAGAATTCTAACAGTCCTATGGTGTACATGCAACACTAGAAACCTTGGATCAATGTTTTCTGTATTATACATGCAAATATGATTTTTCCAAGGTTATCATCCTAATTATCATATCATGGGGGTACTTGTAATATAAAAACTTAATAGGATGACATACCTTTTCTTGCGGTTGATTACTTGGAGCTTCAAGAGCCTAGCACCAATAATGTGAATGTCTCAAGTGGAATCACAAATCCCCAAATCAACTTGGAAGACTTTGAGAGAATATGAAGCGCACTAGAAATCGGCCCATCCTTTGTTCTCACACACACTAGTGCCATTTTATGTGCCAAAGACCTCTTTATATAGTATGGTGGATTAGGGTTACATCCATGTAATGGTGGATTAGAGTTACATCCATGCAAACCCTAATACCCATGACCTTTCATTTCCGGAGGATCTAGGGGTTGAAAACTTCATGGACTATCCATGCAAGCTTAGCCCATCCTAAATGAACTTTGGCCCATTCTATATATAAGAGTCCATATTTAATTAGCTCCTTTTGATCACTAAATTAATTCCAAATTAATTATTGATCAATACTAATTAAATAATATGATTTGATATTAATATATTATAACTTATAATATATTAATAAATCATAAACATACTATTCTCAAAAAGATTATCCATACAAATTGTTTTGGTGAAGTGCAACCCAAATGGACCATGCCGGGTCGGGTCAAGTACATACCAAATATAGTTATGAACTTAGATACCTTATCCAACCGTCTCCCACTTGGATAAGTGTTATAACTATAGTTGCAAGTATGACTTCAGGAACCAACCAACAATCGTAGCTCTTAAATCTTTGTTGAACTATGAAGTTCCATTTTAGATAAGTGATCATATAATCCTCTGTTCTCAAGATATCAGCCAGACAAATACATGGAACAATGTCGTACTTATTGTCCAGCAGTTTGTTTCTTGATTTCCAATTTGTTTGCATAGAACTAAACTGAACACATCAATTTGGTTATGACCGAGCCCGACACATAGACTAAAACAAAATCATCGAGGGGCCCAAATATCACTTCTAATCCGCCAAGGATTAAAAGGAACATATAAACTTCGACTCATATGCTTGTTCTAGTACTTGTTGAATCATACACAAAGGCAAGTTTTATAACATCAAGTTACTGATGTGTTTTTGTATAATCAATGCACAACCAACTGATAGTCAACAACTCATATCTCTAGGTTTGAAGACTTATTCGATATTACCGTCTCACGATCACTCGAGATAAATTCCATGAAGTGATACAAGTGAGCATGGGTTTAATCCAATACTTAGAACTTATGAGCAATCATGAATGTTGTAGCAACTTTTTCTATGTCTAACGCCTTAGATATCTACAAGCCCAATTCATGAAAATCTTGATTCATACCTACTTCCAACATATTGAAGGGTTTTGAGCATTCTAGCACTCCTAAGGTGTACATGCAACCCTAGAAACCTTGGATCTATGTTTTATTAAGATACATGCAAATTTGATTTTTCCAAGGTTCTTAATCTAACTAGCATGGCATAGGGAACTTGAAAGATAAAAGCTAGTAGAAGAACATACCTTTCTTTTTGCTTGGATTCCTTAAGAGCTTTGTGAGCCTAGCACCCCAAATGTGATGCCTTAAATGTTTCACACAACACCACAACTCTTGGAATAACTTTGAGAGAAGTACACACACACACTCAAAATCGGCTAGCCCTCTTTTTCTACACTTAGTGTCAATTTTGGTAGCTCATGGGGTCCTCTTATAGTGGTGTCACAAGTAGGGTTACACATGTAAACCCTAAGTGACATGGCTTTTCATTTCCTCCATGATCCATGGGTTTTAACCTCCATGGACTATCCATGGAGCACCCTATTGGTTTTAGGCCAATTCAATATACCATGGATCATTAGCCTACTATAAAAGAATGGATGGTTTACATAATTAACCCCATATATTTAATTAGTCTCCTTTTGATCACCAAAATAATTCTAAATTAACTCTTGATCAATACTAATTAAATAATATTATTAATATATTAGAACTTATAAGATATTAATAAACCATAAGTGTCCTTTCTCTCATTTAGTCTATCCAAGTGTCATGATGCCATGCAACCCAAATGGACCATGCCAACCGGGTCAAGTACATTACATAAATAGTTATGAACTTAGACACCTAATCCAACAGTCTCCCACTTGGATAAGTCTAATAACTATAACTACAAGAATGACTTTAGGAACCGATCAGCAATCGTAGCTCTTTCAAAGTCTCGTGGAACTGAGATGATGATGATACGCCATTTTAGATAAGTGATCATATAATACTCTGTTCTAGATATCAGCTGGATTCATACATGGAATAATGTCGTACTTATTGTCCAGCAGTTTGTTTCCTGATTTCCGATTTGTTTGACATAGAACTTAATCGAACACATCAATTTAGTTCTGACTGGGCCCGGTACATAGATCAAAACAAAATCATCAAGGGGCCAAAATATTGCTTCTAATCCTAGAAGGAATATATAAGCTTCGACTCATATGCTTGTTCTACTGCTTGTTGAATCATACACAAAGGCACGTTTTATAACATTGAGTTACCAATGCATTTTTGTGCAATCAATGTATAACCAACTCATAGTTAACAACTCATATCTCTAGGTTTGAAGAATTATATGATATTACCTTCTCATGATCACTTGAGATAAATTCCATGAAGTGATGTAAGTGAGCGTGGATTGAATCCAATACTAAGAACTTATGATCACTCATGAATGTTATAGAAACTCTTGCTATGTCCAACACCTTAGACATCTACCAGCCAACTTCATGACAATATTGATTTGTAACTACTTCCAACATATGACCGACTTTGGAGAATTCGGATAATATGATATACCATAACATAATTATTCTGGAAGTCAAAACATGTAAAATGAAATGATAGTAAACGATTGACAGAAGATAGCAACACTTTACTTATAAATAAACAACACCTTTTATTTATCATCAAATGTCAATTACACTTTACAGTTTTCAACAGCTATCTAATTGTTAAAACTAATATCTTCCTTTAGACCTATGTGCCTCACATGCTGAAGATGCTTAACCCTACCCAGTCCCTTCGTGAAGGGATCTACTGGGTTCTTATCCGATGATACCCTCTTTGCCACAAGGAGTCCTTTTATTCGATTTTTGATGAAATGGTATTTTCTGTCGATGTGTCTGGATCTTTCGTGATCCCTTGGTTCCTTGGCTAAGGCAACTGCACTTTCACTATCAAAGAAAATCTCCATAGGCTCCTTTATAGCTGGTACAACTCCAAGGTCTCCAATGAATTTTTTAGCCATATAACCTCCTTTTCTGCCTCGCTTGCTGCTATATACTCTGATTCACAAGTTGAATAAGCCACTATCTCCTGCTTGGAACCTTTCCAAGTAATTACTCCTCCGTTTAAGGTAAAGACCCAGCCTAACTGAGAGTGGAAATTATCCCTATCAGTTCGGAAGCTAGCATCACTATACCCTAATACTCTTAAGTCATCACTCCCACCGAGGGGAAGGACCCAGTCCTTAGTCCTCCACAGGTACTTGAAATTGTTCTTTACCCCAATCCAGTGAGCCTTGCCAGGGTTTCCATGATATCTGCTGACCATGCTCAAAGCAAAGGCCACATCAGGACGAGTACAAGTCATAGCATACATGATCGAGCCTATAGCGGAAGCATACAGTACTTGACTCATCTCAGCTATCTCAGCCTCTGTACTCGGGTTCTGAGTCTTACTTAATTTGGCGTTACTCTAGATCAGTAACTCCCTTTTCTTGGAATCCTGCATGTTGAACCTATTCAACACCTTATCCAAGTAGGTACTCTGACTAAGTCCAATTAGTCGCTTACTCTTGTCTCTCAAAATGCAGCTTCTCCAAGGTCCTTCATAGCGAAACACTTCCCAATCCAGGACTTCACTTTCTGCAGAGTTGGGATGTCATTTCCTATGAGTAGTATGTCATCCACATACAATACCCAAAATCTAACTTTACTCCCACTAGCGTTGACATATACACTAGATTCATCTTTGCTCCTCGAAAAGCCAAGCTCTTTGATTTTCTCATTGAAACAAAGATTCCATCTGCGAGGTGCTTGTTTCAATCCATAAATGGATTTCTCATCAAGCTTACACACTCTATTAGGGTACTCTGTACTGAAAAAAACCCTTTGGCAAACTCATGTAAACACCCTCAGCCAACTTTCCATTAAAGAAAGCGGTCTTGACATCCATTTGCTATATTTCATAATCATGAAATGCAGCAATGGCTAACATAACCCTAATAGACTTAATCTTTGCTACTGGTAAAAATGTCTCATCATAATCAACTCCCAGATTTTGAGAAAATCCCTTTGCAACCAGTCGCGCCTTATAAGTGTGTACATTACCATCCATGTCAATCTTCTTCTTGAAGATCCATTTGCACCCGACTGCCTTACGACCTGGTACATTGTCATCCAATTTCCAAACTTGATTGTCATACATGGACTGTATATCGATGTCCATAGCCTCTTTCCAATTAGCAGCCTCAGGGCCTGCCATGGCTTTGGTGTAGTTCTTAGGTTCATCCAAACTTACCAGTGTGCTATCACTGATAAGTTTATCACCTTCCGTAGTAATATGGAAACCATAGTAAAGCTCAGGTGCATTCCTAACTCTTGTGGAACACCTCAGAGGTACAGACTCATCAGTCGGACCAATAAAATTTTCCTCCTCAGGTTGACTGTTAGGGTTTGAGGTTCCTTCACCACTTGACTCTTAAATTTCTTCAAGGTCAATTTGCCTACCACTATTTTCTTGGCTTATGAACTCTCTCTCGCAAAAGACTCCTATCCTTGCTACAAGGACCACATTATCACTGGGTCTATAGAAGAGGTAACCAAAGGATTTATGAGGGTAGCCGGTGAAAATACACCTCTCACTTCGAGGTTCGAGCTTATCATGAGTCTCGTGCCTCACAAAAGCCTCGCAATACCAAATCTTGATGTGGTCCAGATTGGGAACATTACCCGTCCATATCTCGTGAGGTGTTTTGGCAACCTTTTTGGTACGGACTAGATTAAGAATATGGGTGGCAGTCTTTAAGGCATACCCCCAAAATGAGATTGGTAGAGAAGCTTGACTCATCATGGAACGAACCATGTCCAACAAGGTTCGATTATTCCTCTCAACCGCACCATTAAGCTGTGGTGTTCTGGGAAGTGTCAATTGTGAGACAATCCCACATTCCTTAAGATAGTCAAGGAACTCTGTACTAAGATACTCACCACTCGATTGGATCAAAGCATCTTAATGTTCCTACCCAATTGACTTCCCACTTCCTATTTAATCTCCTTGAACATTTTAAAGGTTTATGACTTGTGCTTGAGTAAGTAGACATATCCATATCTACTATAATCATCAGTAAAAGTCACATAGAAGTGGTTAGTGTGACAACCCGAATTTTTTTTGTCGTATAAATCTAATCATTCAACTCAACTGAGTGTCAGACTCATTGCTAATGAGTTCTAGCCTTTTTAAAGGTCATTCTAAGGAGTTTTAGCCTAGTACACTTAAGGAATGAGTGCTAGGAAGTATCTGCTAGAGACACTGTGCAATAGATCAAGCCTTAACCCTATCACAAGGAGTTCACGGCCACAACACTTGAGTTTACGGTCGTAAACTCAATGGGGGCCGTAAACTCCCTCCTTAAGTCTCATATTCCTTCAACTATCTTCATTATCTCACTTTCACCTCAAGAACTCCCACTTCTCTCTCAAGTATCATCCAACTTTTCATCCTAGATCTTCCAAAAATTAAGTGATTCTTCATTTTTTTTGTTGATACATCTCTTTATCTAGTATCATCTCATCATTTCATCCATGTAAATCATCCATTTTAACTAGATCTCAAATCTTCAACTTTCACTAAGAACACCAAGAACACACACTAGTTTTTTGGTTTGAAATCAACCCTTTCAAGCCTCTATATCGTAAGTAAACTTTCCTTAACTTGTTATCTAGTTGAAACACTTGATTAGGGCCTTGAAACCAACAAGAATTCTAGAACAAAAGGAGTTTACGGCCAAGCAATCTCCCTTGGCCATAAACCCCTATAAGTGTTCCATTTTGACCTTAAAATCTTCTTAACTCCAAGTCTTAGACCTTGAAACCTTAATGGACGTTGTAGGACCTTAAACCACACACTTTGGTAATTTTGACCATGAGTTTACGGGCGTAAACTCCCTTGGCCGTAAACTCATGTCTGTAAATTCCATGAGTGGCCATGAACTCTTCCTTGATCAATAACATGTGATTCAACGCTTCAATCCAAGTGTTTCCTAGTCCCGTGAGGTGTTTCCTAGCATTTGGTTGCTTGTAAAACACTATATTTATGTCAATATATGCCATTATATATCATTTAGGACTTGTTGTGTCTCGGGACTTCATTCATGGAACTTCTCATCTTTACGCAAGTATTCGTTTGAACACCCACATTAGATGAGTTCATACCCCGTAATGAATCTTTTAACTATTTTAAATGCTTTTAAGGGGGGAATACAAGTTGAACACAATGTTAATTATGTAAATGTTTGTTATAAACATCTTTCATAAGATTTCTTATGTCTTTTATAAGTGATCAAAACATTTCAAAAACTCTTTTAAAGTTATGTTACTTTTTAGTCTAACAAAACTCCAGTTTTTTAAAGTACAAACATAACTTAGTAGTAAAATGAGTCTTTTCAATAACAGTTCAAGTAAAACATTAGTAAACTATAAGGGGAATAGTTTAGAGGTTCGGTTCATACTAGATACAATACACGATAACAAGAAGAACATACTAAGATACTATAACAGAACGAACATACTAAGTTGCTATAGCATGGAACTACTACATGATCTAATTACACCAATGAATCACTAACTCATTGTTCTAAACAAAAGGTGATAGTTATATTGGGTATACATGATCACATAACTTCAATGTGGATTACACGACCTAGTAACTGGTTTGCGGAAGTTGTGTTTGCTTCACAGAATCTCTTGACAGAGAGAAAGTATAGTATGGGTACTAGCCTTCACAATATGACCTTAATAAAACAAACATGTTTTAAGGAAATCAGTACGCCAGGTTATCAATTTAAAATACAACTGAGTACTTTCATTTTCCCATTACTTTCATAAAGTGACAGTTCCACTTGAAAGTTAATGCAAACTATTTTCGAGTCAAGATAGTTATAAACTAGGGAAAACTTACATTATACAAACGAAAAAGCAGAACAGTCGAGTCTAGTACATTCAGTAGAAAGGGACCATAATTCTAACCTTATGATTTCTTAATGTATACATCAAGGGATATATATTAATAGGATCCGATGGGTAATAGAATGTGTGCTTTCCGCTTCATTTCCTGTTCCTTTTTTTGGTTGTGGGCTTAGAGCAGATTCACCCAACCTATTATCCATTCGATCTTAGTTATATATATGTTCCGTATACATTAAGTCATCATAAGGGGTACCAGGTATGGTTCAGGTCATAGGACACTAAACCAATGTACAATTTTCTAGTACAAAACATACTTTCCAAATCAGAACTTTTGGTATACAAAACTAGAAACTTACCAGTAAAGGGTTTAATCCATTTTGTTAAACCACAATAACTTAAAGGACCTTAGGTGATTAATTCTATAATACCTTAGTTTATACATCAGGGTTATATATAATTAATACTTGATAGATAGTTAGATGTGTGCCTTCCACCTTATTTCCTGTTCCTTGTTTGGTTGTGGGCTTAGGGCAGATTCACACAAGTAACTATCTATTCGATATTAGATTATATATAGCTAGTATAAACTAAGTGATTATAGAAGGAACCATTGTGTTTACTATTTTTATTATAAGAAATAAGGGTTTTCTCAAAGGACCTTTTCATCAAATATAAAGGAACTATTACAGTTAACTCCGTGAGTACCAAGTGATTACACCAGGGTGATATACAACAAGAATCTAACAACCAATGGGATGTGTGCCATCCGCCTCATTTCCTGTTCCTTGTTCGGTTGTGGGCTTCAGGCAGATACACACAATCGATTGTTTGTTTACTCTGAGTTTTATATAACTTGTATCCATTTAGTACTCATAGAAAGGATTGTAGAGTCATTTTACTTATCTTTCAACAAAGCAGGAAATATAGGATTTTCTGATGGAATAGGTGAATTTTTTAAAACAAAACTTACAACTTACTAAACTTTCTACAACTTACTTACATCACTAAAATCTTATGAATTCACCAGCTTAATTGCTGATAAACTCTTTCAAAATAACTTATATTTTCAGGAAACTAGTAGACAGGTACTCGCGCTGGGAATTCAGAAGATGGAGCAGTATAGCTTTAAGTCTTGTTTTGTTATTTGCTTATCTATTCTATGTTTTGTGAACACACACTTTGTAAATAGTTTCTTTCTAATGAAATGGTTGTTTATTTACTTTGATTACTATGATGCATGTCTTGTGATACTAAATATGACGTCCTCCACCCCCGAACGTTTCAACCATTTCGGTTTTGGGGATGTGACAGTTAGCATCCCTTGTGGCGGTTTTGAAAGGTCCATACACTTTAGTATGTATGAGATCCAACAAACCCTCACCCCTAGCACATGTACCAGTGAAGGGTAACTTTTTTATTTTCCCAAGCAAACAAGATTCACAACTATCATCTGATTTTAGGTCATATGACTCCAAGACTCCATCCTTTTGGAGTTGGCCTATGCGTTTCTTGCCTACATGTCTAAGACAACAATGCCATAATGATGCTTTTGTTGGATAAGGTGTCTAAGTCCATAACTATTTCTGGTATGTACTTGACCCGACCCGGCATGGTCCATTTGGGTTGCATGGCACCATGGAATTGGATAGACTAAATAAGAGAGATAACACTTGGAGATTATTAATATATTATAAGTTCTAATATATTAATAATATTATTTGATTAGTTTGATCAAGAATTAATTTAGAATTAATTAAGTGATCAAAAGATAACTAATTAAATATATGGGTTGATTATGTAAATCATCCATATCTTGTATAGTGGGCTAAAAGGCTCCATGGACTATCAAGTTGGGTTCCACCCATAGGATGCTCCATGGATGCTCCATGGGAGTTACAAACCCATGGGTCATGGAAATGAAGAGTCATGACACATTAGGGTTTAACCCTAGATGTGTCAACACTATATAAGTAACATGTTCTCCACCCAAAATCGGCTACACTAAGAATCAAGAGGGCTTGGCCGATTTTGAAGAAGTGAGTATTCTCTCATAAGCTCTTCCAAGAGCATTTGGTGTTGTGTGAAGCATTTGAGGCATCACACTTGGGGTGCTAGGCTCACAAGGTTTCAAGGAACACAAACAACAACAAGGTAAGTTATTCTATCTATGCTTTATGTTAAAATTGTTCCCCATGTATGCTAGATAGGAATATAACCTTGGAATTCAACTTTGCATGACAATTAGACAAACATAGATCCAAGGTTATTACGGTTGCATGTACACTTAGGAAGTGTTAGAATGCTCAAAACCCATCAGTTGTATCAGAGCCTAGGCTTGTTTGCTCTTATTTGTGCTTAAAAGTTGAAAACAGAATCGGAAATTTTGCTGTCTGCGAAGGGACTCGTCGAGTCTATAGGGGGGACTCGTCGAGTCCATGAGTATCTTCAACCAACTCGGCCAGTCAGTTCATGCACTCGGCAAGTAGGGTCGACTGAGTGCAGATTTTCGATTCAGTTGCTGAAAATGAATTAGAAACATTACCCTAAAACTGTTTTGGTAATTGAAACTTGTTTTTGGTGGTGTAATGTCTTTGCTAATTCATTTACAACAACTAGTTATCAAAATTACAAAGTTTTAAATGTAATTTTTGATTGTGTTCATATTCATGTTCTTGTTCTTATGATGTTTTAGATGATCATAGGAATTATTTGTAACCTATGTGGTAGATTAATTCTTGATCATAATGTGTTTTAATGGAGTCCATAACTTATCCTTAAGTTATGGAAAACCAAGAGTCACACTTGAGTTAAAACCATTAAGAAAACACAAGAGTTAGAAAAATGAAGAGTCTTCATTTTATTACTCTATTAAACTCATAAGTTACAAGAAATGAAAAGTTTTGAAAGTTACAAAACTTGCCCTCAAGTTTTGGAACAAGTAAAGTTAAGTTAAAACTTGAAGTTCCAACCCCTAGAATTTTAAAAGTTAAAATTCAACCCTTATACTTATATTATGATGATTTAATAATTATATATATGTATAAGAATAAAGTCGTCTTACCGCTAGTACGCCTCATTCACGAAGCCGGTCTATAAGGTGGGTATAAGGTTGTTGCCTATAAAATGGTGACTTAATGGGTGGATATTCTCACCCACCGCTTGCTTGACTGGTGGAGGGTCGTTAGCCGAACGGGTAAGACAAGGACTTATAAATTCTCATTCAAAGTATGATGAATATAATAAAGTAACTAAATGTTTATTAAATTCCCAATCTTAGTTACTTTAGGAAAAATGTGAATAAGGTGCTAATCCATGAAATTACACTTTACACTTTGTCTAAGTCGTTGGTGGAGCGTGTGTGGTTAACCGGCACACTAACTTGGACTTAACAAGGTAGGTAAAGGGTGACTTAAGGTTTATTATAGTATCGGTGGAGCGTGTGTGGTTTACCGGCACATCGATTGAGTGATAAACTTTAAGGGTACCAAGTGATTTGCATGGTTACTTCACACCTCGTTTTGTGATCCTCGGCATCCCAGTCACAAAACCTGGAGGGCACTTCCGAGATTGAAACATGCCTTTGAAAAGTTCATTGGATCTCAAAGAATCTAGGAATTTCTAAAACCAATAAAAACTAAATATCTAATATTTCGGTTTTCGTGGTGGAAATTGGTGAATCGTCATTCACCTACCTTTCAAATATGGTATAGCGTAGATTACGGCATACCTCTTCTAAGTTATATTATATTGTGATTGGATCCTAGCCTTAATATTACATTTGGGTGTTTTATTAAGGACTCTCTTAAATCTAAACTAAACTCGTTCTTCTCTTTCAGATGTCTTCAAATAATGCTTCTGGCTTGAATCCTAATGGCTCCTTTACTCTTATGAGTTTGTGTGGGAAAGTCACCTTTGATGGATCCAACTTCAATAAATGGATCAGAAACATCAGGATGATTACTCGCTACGAGGACAAAGAATATGTCCTTGACAAGGAGCTTAAGGAAATTGACGATTCCACTGCAACTCCCCAGGAGATCGCTGACTTTCATACTCATGAAAGAGATGCAACCAAGGTGGCTTGCATCATGTTGGCCACCATGACAGCTGAACTCCAAAAGTCTTATGAAGATTTCTACCCTTATGAAATGCACCAAGATTTGATGGAAAGATACCATCAAAGTGCACGATAAGAGAGGTACGAAGTCATCTGCTCCATGATAACAACCATGATGAAGGACGGAGAGTCCGTCACGAGCCACATGCAGAAAATGCAAAGGTATGTGGATCGTTTGCTGAAGCTCAATGTGAACTTCCCTGAGGAGCTTGCAATAGATATCATTTTGCATTCCTTACCATCGTGCTATGATCAATTCCGCATGACATATCACATGAACAAGGAAGAGGTCACCCTCAGCAAACTTCAGGGACTTCTCAAGACCGCAGAAACAGGTCTTAAAGGGAAGTCGGTTGCTATCACTCCTACTCCAGACTCAACTCCGGTCTTGGCAATTGGGCAAAGTCGAGGGAGGAAGAGAAAGAGATCATCAAAGGGTACCAAGGCTCGGACCCTTGATGGCTCTTCTTCAAGTGGAACCAAGAGAGGTTTCATTACTCGTTCTTCTGACCCAAAAGAGGCTGAATGCTTCTATTTCCATGAAAAAGCTCATTGGAAGCGGAACTGCCCAAAGTACCAGCAGGATGTGAAGGATGGGAAAGTCAAACCCAACCATGCATGTATTTACACTATCATTTCTAATAACTCACCCCATTCGAAATCTTGGGTCCTTGATACCGGTTGCGGTATTCATATTTGTTGTGACTTGCAGGGACTAGGAAGAAGTGAGAATGTGGAGCAAGGAAGAATAAACTTAATCATGGGGAATAGGAAAGTTACACCTGTCACCAAGATTGGAGTTTATACTTTATCGCTAAGTAGTGGGTTAAATTTAGATTTGAATAAATGTTGTTATTCGCCAGAAATGGAAAGAAATATTATTTCCTTTCATGCATTGTACAAACAAGGTTTCACCTTTTCGTTTGATAATGAAGTTGGTTCGATTAATGCTTTCTTTAATAATGTACTTTATTTTAAAGCATTACCTTGTGATGGTGTGTATGAAGCTGTATCTATTGTAGATAACTTAGGAAATAATGTTTTGTGTATTGATTCTACTAATAATAATAACTTGGATAAAGCATCATTATGGCATTGTCGTCTTGGACATATAAGCAACAAACGCATAGGCCAACTCCAAAAGGATGGAGTCTTGGAGTCGTTTGACCTAAAGTCAAATGATAGTTTCGAATCATGCTTACTTGGAAAAATGACAAAGTCACCCTTCACAGGCTCGTGTGAAAGGGGTGAAGGTTTGTTGGACCTTATACACACGGATGTGTGTGGACCATTCAAACATGCCACAAGAGATGCTAATCGTTATTATTTGACTTTTACTGATGATTACAGTAGATATGGATATGTCTACTTAATCAAGCATAAGTCAGAGACTTTCGAGAAGTTTAAGGAATTTAAACAGGAAGTCGAGAATCAATTGGGCAGGAACATTAAGATGCTTCGATCCGATCGAGGTGGTGAGTATCTTAGTTCAGAGTTCCTCGACTATCTAAAGGAATGTGGGATTGTCTCACAATTGACACCTCCCAGGACACCGCAATTGAATGGTGTGGCTGAGAGGCGTAATCGAACCTTGTTGGACATGGTTCGTTCCATGATGAGTCGAGCTTCGCTACCAATCTCATTCTGGGGATATGCCTTAGAGACTGCCGCCCATATCCTTAATCTAGTCCCTACAAAGAAAGTTGCCAAAACTCCTCACGAGATGTGGACTGGTAAAGTACCTAAACTAGACCACATCAAGATTTGGGGTTGCGAGGCTTTCGTGAGACGCGAGACTCATGATAAGCTCGAACCCCGAAGCGAGAGGTGTATTTTCATCGGCTACCCACAGCAATCCTTTGGTTACCTCTTCTACAGACCTAGTGACAATGTGGTCTTTGTAGCAAGAAGAGGAGTCTTTCGAGAAAGAAAGTTTATAAGCCAAGGAGACAGTGGGAGGCAAGTTGATCTTGAAGAAATTCAAGAGTCAAGTGGTGAAGGAACTTCAAACTCTAGCCATCAACTTGAGGAGGAAACTCCTGTTGAGCCAATTGACGAATCTGTACCTCTGAGGCGTTCCACGAGAGTTAGGAGTGCACCTGAGCATTACTATGGATTCCATATTACTGCAGAAGGTGAGACACTTATTAGTGATGAGACACTAGTAAGTCAAGATGACCCTAACAGCTACGAGGAAGCCATGGCAGGCCCTGAGTCTGCTAAATGGAAAGATGCTATGGATAGCGAGATACAATCCATGTATGACAATCAAGTTTGGAACTTGGTTGAGAATGTACCAGGTCGAAAGACTGTAGGGTGCAAATGGGTCTTCAAGAAGAAGACCGACATGGATGGTAAAGTACACACTTATAAGGCTAGACTGGTTGCAAAGGGCTTCTCTCAAATTCCTGGAGTGGATTATGATGAGACCTTTTCTCCGGTAGCCAAGATTAAGTCTATTCGGGTTCTATTAGCCATAGCCGCATTTCATGACTATGAAATTTGGCAAATGGATGTCAAAACCACTTTCCTTAATGGGAAGTTGGCTGAAGATGTTTACATGAGTCAGCCAGAGGGTTTTGTCAGCAATGAGTACCCTAATAGAGTGTGTAAGCTTGAGAAGTCCATTTATGGATTAAAGCAAGCACCTCGCAGATGGAATCTTTGCTTTGATGAAAAGGTCAAGGAATTTGGCTTTTCTAGGAGTGAAGATGAATCTTGTGTATATGTCAAGGCTAGTGGGAGTATAGTTAGCTTTTTGGTATTGTATGTGGATGACATACTACTCATAGGAAACGACATTCCAACCCTGCAGGAAGTAAAGTCCTGGCTTGGAAAGTGTTTCGCTATGAAGGACCTTGGTGAAGCTGCCTATATTTTGGGGATAAGGATCTTGAGAGATCGGAGTAAAAGACTAATTGGACTTAGTCAAAGTACCTACTTGGAGAAGGTTCTGAAGAGATTCAGAATGCAAGACTCCAAGAAAGGAAAGTTTCCCATCCAGAATAACGCCAAACTGAGTAAGACACAAAGCCCTAGCACTGAGGCTGAGATAGCACAAATGAGTCGAGTACCTTATGCTTCGGCTGTAGGATCGATCATGTATGCTATGACGTGTACTCGACCTGATGTAGCTTTTGCCCTGAGCATGGTTAGCAGGTTTCAGGGGAACCCTAGCAAGGCACATTGGACTGCGGTAAAGAATATTCTCAAGTACATACGAAGGACTAAGGACTGGGTCCTTACCCTCGGTGGGAGTGATGAATTGAGAGTTGTAGGGTATAGTGATGCTAGCTTCCAGACTGATAGGGATAACTTTCGCTCTCAGTCGGGCTGGGTCTTTACCCTAAATGGAGGAGCAATTTCTTGGAAGAGTTCCAAGCAAGAGACAGTGGCAGATTCTACTTGTAAATCAGAGTATATTGCAGCTAGCGAAGCAGCAAAGGAGGCGTTATGGCTGAGGAACTTCATTGGAGACCTTGGATTTGTACCAGCTATTAAAGAGCCAATGGAAATTTTCTGTGATAGTGAAAGTGTTGTTGCCTTAGCCAAGGAACCAAGGGATCACGGGAGATCCAGACACATCGACAGAAAATACCATTTCATCAGACATTGGATCGAAGAAGGACTCCTCGTGGCAAAGAGGGTATCATCAGATGAGAATCCGGCAGATCCCCTCACGAAGGGACTGACTCGGATTAAGCATCTCCAGCATACTCGGAGCATAGGGCTGAAGGATGATATTAGATTTAGTAGTTAGATAATCTCGAAATTTGTAAAGTGTAATTGACATTTGATGATGAATAAAAGTGTTTTATTTATGAGTAAAGTGTTGCTATCTCTTGTCGATCGTTTACTATATTTCTTTTGCATGTTTTGACTTCCAGAATAATTTTGTTTGGTATAACATATTATTCAAACCTCCACAGTCGGTCATATGTCGGAAGTAGGTATGAATCAAGACTGTCATGTTTGGTTGTAGAGGTCTGGGACAAGGCTACAACAATCATGAGTGCTCATAAGTTCTAAGCATTGGACTCAACCCACGCTCACTGGAATCACTTCATGGAATTCTATCTCGAGTGATCGTGAGACGGTAATATCATATAAATCTTTAAACCTAGAGATATGATTTGTTACTTACAAGTTGGTTATGCATTGATTGTACGAAAAACGCATTGGTAACTCGATGTTATAAAATCACGCTCTTATGTATAATTCAGTGAGTAGTAGAACAAACATATGAGTCGAAGTTTATCTGTTCCTTCTTGGATTAGAAGCTGATATCTGGGCCCCTCGATGATTTTGTTTTGACCTATGTACCGGGCCCGGTCAGAACTAAATTGATGTGTTCAATGAAGTTCTTTGTCAAACAAATCGGAAATCGGGAAACAAATTGTTGGACAATAAGTAAGACATTGTTCCATGTATTTGTCCGACTGATATCTAGAACAGAGGATTATATGATCACTTATCTTAAATGGCGTACCATCATCTTCTCAGTTTCGAGAAACCTTGAAAAGTGCTACGATTTCCGATCGGTTCCTGAAGCCATACTTGCAGTAATAGTTATTAGACTTATCCAAGTGGGAGACTGTTGGATAAGGTGTCTAAGTCCATAACTATTTCTGGTATGTACTTGACCCGACCCGGCATGGTCCATTTGGGTTGCATGGCACCATGCAATTGGATAGACTAAATGAGAGAGATAACACTTGGAGATTATTAATATATTATAAGTTCTAATATATTAATAATATTATTTGATTAGTTTGATCAAGAATTAATTTAGAATTAATTAAGTGATCAAAAGATAACTAATTAAATATATGGGTTGATTATGTAAATCATCCATATCTTGTATAGTGGGCTAAAAGGCTCCATGGACTATCAAGTTGGGTTCCACCCATAGGATGCTCCATGGATGCTCCATGGGAGTTACAAACCCATGGGTCATGGAAATGAAGAGTCATGACACATTAGGGTTTAACCCTAGATGTGTCAACACTATATAAGTAACATGTTCTCCACCCAAAATCGGCTACACTAAGAATCAAGAGGGCTTGGCCGATTTTGAAGAAGTGAGTATTCTCTCATAAGTTCTTCCAAGAGCATTTGGTGTTGTGTGAAGCATTTGAGGCATCACACTTGGGGTGCTAGGCTCACAAGGTTTCAAGGAACACAAACAACAACAAGGTAAGTTATTCTATCTATGCTTTATGTTAAAATTGTTCCCCATGTATGCTAGATAGGAATATAACCTTGCAATTCAACTTTGCATGACAATTAGACAAACATAGATCCAAGGTTATTAGGGTTGCATGTACACTTAGGAAGTGTTAGAATGCTCAAAACCCATCAGCTTTATCCAAGCTAGTGGAAGAATCAATACACAACACATTATTTCCTAGGTTATCAACAACCGACACGGTTTCATATACACCATTACAAGTTAATGATTTAAAAAAAGAACATTATTAAAGAAAGAATTAATACCACCACATTCATTATCAAATGAAAAGGCAAACCCTTGTTTGTACAAACCATGAATGGAAATAATATTTCTTGCAATTTCAGACGAGTAACAACACTTATTCAAATATAACACTAACCCACTAGTTAGCAACAAATAATAAACTCCAATCTTGGTGACATGTGAAGCTTTCCTATTCCCCATGATTAAGTTTATCTTCCCATACTCCACATTCTCAATTCTTCTTAGTTCCTACAAATAAGAACATATGTGAATACCACAACCTGTATCAAGGACCCAAGAATTAGAATATGGTGAGTTATTAGACAAAATAGTGTAAATACCTGCATGGTTGGGTTCCATTTGGGGGTGGATAAGATAGGATGGATGATCTGGGAATTTAGTATGTGATTTAGAGCCTAAGGGTATAACCGTAAAGTGGTAGTCGGGCTTTTTATGAATTTTGGATTTTTTTTGGAACGTTTTAAGGAAAATATGAGTTGATAAAAGTGTAGAGCTTCTTGTTACGTTTCCGTGGGTATAAGGATCGTCGAAATGGACTTAGAACGAAGAAGTTATGGCCTTCAAAAGTTAATGGTCCAAAGGTTAAACCTAGTACGTAGGGAGTACACAAGTATACGTAGGGCGTACTCGTGTTGAGCCTAGTACAGTGGGCGTACATGTGATTATGTTGGGTGTACTAGGCAGATACTTAAAGGAGTATGCAAGGCGTACCAGAAGTACGCACGCAAGACGTACTCTAGTTAGACCCAAAACCCGAATCTAGGGTTTTGGACCCTATTTAAGCACCTGAAATCACAACCAAACCCTATTATCTTCATCCTTCATCCCCTTAAACTCTAGAAATGAAGCGCTAGCCTCCATTGGTGTGGTTTTTGAGTTATTGGTGGTATTTTCATATATTTGGTGCTCATAGAAGAAGAAGGAGCTCCTTGGAGAAGTGTGGGATTACTTGGAGCTTTTGGATCCAGGTTTAGTGCATCTTGATCCACCTTCTTAATGTATAAAGCTTCAAACTTGATGACTCTATTCACATATATTTTTATGTCATAGTTTCATAAGATTTTTCCCAAAGTTTGGATCTTTGTAAGTGTGGAGTACTCCTAAGCATATTAAATGTCCTTTTTGAGGTCTTGAAGTGTATTGAGCCATAAAAATGATTGCTTGATCATTTCCTTCGAACCATGCAAGAGCTTTTGGGCTGGAAGAGGGAATGGAAAAACCACCTTTGGTTCCACTCGAAGAGGATCCATCAAGAGACTTTCCCTTGGTACCCTTCGAAGGGGTCTTCCTCTTTTTCCCTTTACCTTTCCTGATTGCTAGAATAGGGGCAGTGTTAGGAGTAGAAGTGGTAACAACCGATTTTCCTTTGAGACCACTTTCGGTGGTCTTCAAAAGTCCTTGAAGCTTGCTGAGTGTGACCTCCTCCTTGTTCATATGATAGGTCATTCATAATTGATCATAACAAGTAGGTAAGGAGTGCAATATGATGTCAATAGCCAACTCCATAGGGAAGTTCACATTCAACTTCAGCAAATGGTCCATAAACCTTTGCATTTTCTGCAAGTGGTCCGTGATGGATTCACCATCCTTCATTATGGGTGTTATCATGGAAGAGATGATTTCATACCTCTCTTGATGAGCACTCTGATGGTATCTATCCATTAGATCCACGTGCATCTCAAAAGGGTAAAAGTCCTCATAGGACTTTTGGAGTTCAGATGTCGTTATGGCCAACATGATACATGACACCTTGGTTACATCTCTCTCATGAGTCCTAAAGTCAGCGATCTCCTGTGGAGTAGTAGCAGACTCATCGATCTCCTTGAGCTCCTTATCGAGGACATATTCCTTGTCCTCATAACGTGTGACCATCCTGATGTTCCTGATCCAATCATTAAAGTTTGAACCATCAAAGATGACTCTCCCACAAAGGTTCATGAGAGAGAAGGAGCCGGTAGGGTTTGAGCCAGAAGCATTGTTGGAAGACATCTGAAAAGAAGAAAGACAAGTTTAGATTAGATAAAGATTCCTTAATAAGACACCCAAATGCAATATTAAGGCTAGGACCCAACATAATACTTCATAACTTGGAAGAGGGATGCTGTAATCCAAGCTATGAAATATTTGAAGGTAGGCAAATGACGATTCACCAATTTCCAGCATGAAAAACGAAATAAATATTAGGTTTTAATTGGATTAAAACTCCTAGATCTTTTGAGATTCATTGAACTTTTCAATGACATATTTAAATCTCAGTTGTTCCCTCTCAAGTTTGTGACTGGGATGCCGAGGATCGCAAACAAGGTGTGAATAACCATGCAAATTAACTTGGTACACTTAACTTTATCACCAAATCGATGTACCGTTTAACCACACGCGCTCCAACGATCTACGATAAACATTAACTTACCCCTTTCCACTCTTACTAGTCCAAGTTAGTGTGTCGGTTAACCACACATGCTCCACCAATGACTTGGTAAGGTATAAAGTGTAATTGCATGGCTTAGCACCAAATTCACATTTTCCTAAAGTAACTAATATTGGGAATTTATAAAAGATTTAGTTACTTTGTGAAAACCCTAAATTTCTATCTTGTACAAACTCTACATTTCAATCAAAGTCAAACTTACTTCTGCTAACTTTTAGCACGTTTGGAGTCCGTTTGAGCATTCTGAGCTTAAATACATCAACGGAATAAGTGAAAGGGAGTGTCAGTTGAACATGTAAACTCTCAAACAAGCCTTAAGCCCTCAAAAGAGGAGTTTACGGCCAAAACCTTTGAGTTTACGACCGTAAACTCAAGGTGGCCGTAAACTCCATGCCTATATATGAAAAACTTGGCCATTTTCATTCATTATCACACTTTCAAGCCTAGAACTCCGGTTTACTCTCAAGTATCATCAATAACTTTCCTTCCAATCTTCAATCTAGTAATTTATCTTCCTATTTTCAAATTGATATCCTTCCATATCTAGTGAATACACATGATTTCATCCATGAAATCCTTTCTTTTTCATAGATCTTCAAGTGTTCTTCATTTCACCAAGAACACCAAGAACACATACTAGTGTTCTTGGACTTTAAACACCATTACAAGCTTCTATATTTTAAGTACTCTTACCTTAGCTTGTTATATGACTAAATCACTTAGATTACACCTTGAAAACACCAATAACTCAAGAACAAAGGGTGTTTATGGCCAAGGTAATCTCCTTTGTCCGTAAACTCTAATGTTGGGCGCAAAGTTGCCCTAACTCATTCCTTAGCCTTAGAACTAGGTCTAGAACACCTCTAAAGTGAGTTAAGGACCTTAAACATCAACATGGTACAACTTACCATGGGTTTACGGTCGTAAACCCACTAGGGCCGCAAACCCTAGGGCGTGAACTCATGGGGAGTTTGCTCTTGGGCTGCAAACTCCAATGTACACCCCTACAACCCTTATATGCAACCCTTTAGTACTTATAACACTTGAATCAAAGTGTTTTCCATGTTCTAGGGTGCCTATACTTGTTAAATTAGCTGTTTAATCACTAATTAGATGCATATATGTGTCATTATGTGCTAACTAGGATCCTTGTGTGTGCTCAAGTCTTCACTTGACACATAGCATCTTACACCACTTGTTCATCCAAGCTACTCACTACAGGTGAGTTCATACCCCTTAATCAACCTTTTAAATGCTTTTATGGGGCGGGGGGGGGGGGGGGGGGAATACAAGTTGAAACATTATAGTGATTATATCAATCACATGTGATTAATAACTATCAAACAAATGGATTTACTATACTTTTAAATGTTTTATCAATCAAATTACTTAAAACTGTTTATCAAACTCTTCTACATGTTAAAATCTTTACCAAACTTACTTTTACATATTTCAAACCTTTTCTTTTATAGCTTTCAAACTTATACATTGTCAAAACCATGTCTACTACATATATAGTTATATAAGTAAGGATTAAAGGACGTAGGCCTGCCAACTCACTTTATTTCCTGTTCCATGTTTGGTTATGGACTTAGAGTACCCTGTTGTTTGTCCGAGTGTCATTCGATCCTTAGTTATATATTATGTATATATGTATAGATATAAAGGCTTTTATCTCAGTTCAATACATTCATTCATACAAACAATTCTACTAGTAAACTATAATAGGTATAGTTTACGGATATACTACTCATTACTTCTAGTTCAATGAAGCATACAAAGAGTCAGTTCATTCATGAGTCAATACTTACTATTATGAGGAACTGTACAACTATACTATGATGAGAAACTAAGAGAACTTACTATTAAGAGTAACTATACAACTATACTATGATGAGAAACTAAGAGAACTTACTATTATGAGAAACTATACAAACATACTATGAAGAGAAACAAATAGAGAGTACTATAACGAGAAACAATACATACACTACACTAGTACATACAATACATACTATAACATAAATATGAATCACTGTTTCGGGGCATGTCATCACTGCCATGGCTCGATTTGTATCCAGAGTCTCATGGAGGGAGAGCGTGAGTTTGCGTATAGATCTATACTGGATTGACTATCCTACACCTTTGCTGCTAGCTACAGTAGGACCTGCAGGTCTTCGGGTTCCAAATGTCATTACTTTCGGTATTTCATCATCGTGTTTTTAGTTGATAGTATGGTACAATCAAATCACATTTTACCTTGATAAAAATCCAATTTTAAGGTAGTTAGTACATCAGTAGTTACTATAATACAACACTACAATACTATATTATTTTCCCATTACATTTACATTGTGATCTTCTCACGTAGTTTATAATGTACAAACTATATTTCAATAATGATAGTCACACTAGGGAAAATTACACACTTTTACGAGAAACAAACATACAAAACAGCCGGGCCTTGGTAGAAGGCTACTTTTAGTAGAAAGTATAGGATTTTCTAGGAGATACAAAAATTTACAAACATTCACAAACTTTTACTTCAAAAATTTACAAACTCATACTTCAAACGTTGTTACAAACATTTTGATACAAACAATGACACTAAAATGCTTATGAACTCACCAGCTTTAAAGCTGATAAACTCTTTCAAAATAACTTGTATTCTCAGGTCATCAATAGACAGGTACACATGCTAGCTTTTGAGAAAATGGATCACATTCAAGACTCATCTTTTATTTTGATTCATATTTTTGGTGTCTTATAAACTATACAGAACACTTGTATTAAAATACATTATTAATGCAATGGATGATGTTGTTTGCTTGTTTACTATTATTCTGTGTTGTGATATTGTACATGACGTCCTCCGCGCCAAAACGATTTCCACCGTTCCGGTTTTGGGGTGTGACATTCTTTATCATCATCATTATACTTTTAATGAGAATTATAGTCCTTGTCCTATCTGTTCGGATAACGAACCTCCACCAGTCAAGGAAGCGGTGGGTAAGAGTGGACACCCATTAAGCTGCCATTTGATAGACCGGCTTCGTGAATGAGACCTACTAATGGCAAGAATGACTTGATCTTATATATATATATATATATATATATATATATATATATATATATATAATATTAACTTATAATACTATAAAGTATAAGGGTTGAATTTTAACTTTTAAAACTCTAGCGATTGGAATTAAAGTGTGTGTGAGACCTTACAAATTCCAAAACTTGAGGGCAAGTTTTGAAACTATTCAAAACCTTTCATTTCTATAAATAGTGAGTCTTAATGGTTTTAAAGAAAAGACTTTTGGAATTCCATAACTTGAGGACAAGTTATGGAGTCCGTTAATTGGCATTAAGATCAAAACTTACACTCACAAACAATTTACAAATAATTCTTATGATCTACCAAAACTCATAAACATGAACATACATATCAACAATTTTCAAGAATCACATAAACATATATAAAACTTGAAACTTTGATACTAACCTTTGAAAATGGATTAGCATAATCATTACCACATCAAAAATAGATTTTACAAGTCCAAAACTGTTTAGGTAATGATTCTAGTCCATTTCCAGCAACAAAACTCGAAATTCTGCACACAGGGCCTCCTACTCGCAGAATGTAAGAACCTACTCGACGAGTAGGATGAGTTTTCACTGGGACTCGTCGAGTCCCCCTATGGAATCGGCGAGTCCACTGAACAATTAGCAATTTTTCGACATTTTTCAGTAATTTGCATCAAGTATAATGAAAACAAGCCTAGTCTCTGATACCACTGGTGGGTTTTGAGCATTCTAACACTCTTACGATGCACATGGAACCCTAGAAACCTTGGATCTATGTTTTCTCTATTATACATGGAAATATGATTTTTCCAAGGTTCTCATCCTAATTAGCATATCATGGGGTACTTGTAATATAAAAACTTAGTAGGATGACATACCTTTTCTTGTGGCTGATTACTTGGAGCTTCAATAGCCTAGCACCAATAATGTGAATGCCTCAAGTGGAATCACAAATCACCAAATCAACTTGGAAGACTTTTAGAGGATATGAAGCACACTAGAAATTGGCCCACCATTTGTTCTCACACACACTAGTGCCATTTCATGTGCCAAATACCTCTTTATATAGTATGGTGGATTAGGGTTACATCCTTGCAAACCCTAATACCCATGACCTTTCATTTCCATAGGATCCATGGGTTAAAAACTCCATGGATTATCCATACAAGCTTAGCCCATCCTAAATGAGCTTTAGCCCATTCTATATATATAAGAGTCCATATTTAATTAGTTCCTTTTGATCACTAAATTAATTCCAAATTAATTCTTGATCAATAGTAATTAAATAATATGATATGATATTAATATATTATAACTTATAATATATTAATAAATCATAAACATACTATTCTCAAAAAGATTATCCATACAAATTGTTTCGGTGAAGTGCAACCCAAATGGACCATGCTGGGTTTTGTCAAGTACATACCAAATATAGTTACGGACTTAGACACCTTATCCAACACTAGTGTACTTACTTTACATATCAACTTTATAAGTGATGTTGGGACAGGTTATTTCCATGGCATACATTAAAAACCTATCACTTGAGAGTATTCCATTTTTGATATTGCCTTGCTATTATCTGGAATCAAATTCACACTAGGATCCATAAGAATAATCACAAGAGAACAATCACTATAATTTTTTTTTTTTTGAGAATTTTATTAACATAATGTGTTTGCGTTATAGTGATACCCTTGTTAACCCGTTTAATCCTAATACTAAGGACCACATTAGCCTCCCCCATGTCCTTCATGCAAAACCTTGATGATAATAAACTTTAAGTTTCATCGACTTGAAGTTGATTAGTGTTGAAAATCATCATTGCATCAAAATAAAGGTAAATTATCACACCATAATCGAATAAATTAAACCGACGATAAATAAATTTGTCTGATTGGTTCAATATGAAACCACTTGACAAAATAATATCATCAAACTTTTGATTTCATTGTTTGGGCTCTTGTTTTAGCCGACACAAATATTTCTCAAATTTACACATCTTATGCTAATTATCGGTCATAACAAAACCTTCCGGTTGTTTCGTGTAAACTTCTTCATCAAGCTCTCCATTCAAGAAATCTCTTTTGAAATCTTGATGGACAATAAAATTGTGAATACCTACCAAAGTAGTTAACAATCTAATGGTAGATATTTGTGCTAACAATGTATATGTGACAAATAATCAATTTTGAATGACCAATCAGGCTTTGAGCTTATCAATAGTTCCATATACCTTCATCTTCTTTATGAAGATCCATTTGCAAGCCAAAGGATTAAAACATGGTGGAAAATCAGACAATACCCAATTATTGTTCTTCAAAATTTACAATAATTCACCATCAACCGCTTCTTTCCATAAAGCAACAACTTGAGAATCCATGGCATCTTTTAAGGTCTTTGGATCATCCTCAATACTATAAAAATATGAGATTTAGATACAGGATCATCTCTTGATCCTTCCAACAAATACTGATGGAAATCATATCCTAACTTTTTTTGGCAATTTGGCCATGTTTGCTTCTTTAGACCTCTTGAGGTTCCGAATCTGATCTATCCTCTAAAGTTTCTGAATTTTGACCTTCATTACTGTTATAAATAGAATCCTTGGTCTCAGGATTGATGAAAATTGCATTACGCGACTCAGTTATGGTATTTACCATCCCCAAATCATTAGGATCTATAAAACAATATCTATGTGCCTTGAAATTTTCAGCATATCCAATGAAAGTGTAATCATATCCTCTTTCTCTCAACGTATTCCGTTTGGGCTCGAGTAATTTTACGACCTCCCAACAACTCCAAATTCGGAAATAACCCAAATTTGAAGTTTTTTGAACCAAAGTATCATACACGTCAATGACCGTACCTTGAAAATGACATGTCAATTCTTGGTTAGTGTGTATAAAATTGCCTTTTCTAGTTGCTCTGAAACTATAAATTTGATGTCGGTACTTTAAAATGACATAATCAACTAATATGCACAAAAAAGTATTAAGCAACAATTAAAAACTTTACATCTTATTAAAGGAAATGGACATGCATTTTATATACACACATGCACATAGATGATGCTTTTTTTGGGAACACAAAAAAATATGGGTAAGTATCTTATATCTAAACCAAATTCTTTTTGGTTAAAGAATGTTTTTCTAGTTTCTTTGAAATAATTAGGAGAATGGTCTCCATCGTTTAGGATCTATAGATAAAGACCATGAGGGAAGACGATCATCATCAAGTTTATTTTATTTTTCGGATTTTGGTTACCAATAGAAGAAATAATTAGACTTTTATTGACTAGTTATCTATAGGTGAACAAGTTAGGCTTTTGAGAAGAACACGTGAGAACACATCTTAACCGTACAATCAATTGATCTAAAGCTAAAGAAGGTTGATATATTTTCCCTTAAAGCGTAAATTTGTAACCTTGTATTCAAATTAAATCATAACACATTAAATTAATAAAATTTTCTTAAAGATTAATGGATATATGATTGATAGTTTCCTAAACTATTCACTTCATACTAATCTTTATCATTTTTTATTTTCAAAAAGAAAAGAATTCATTTTTTTTTTTAATTTATAAACGGGAGATAAAATCATCACCATCCTATCTGTTTTTTCTCCATCAATTGAAGATTAAATTATATTCATACTTGTATAAAGTTAGATCTATATTGTTTCATTAATATCTTACTAAAGCAAAATATAATTTTATAGTTTTATTGATTTAGTATTTGATTTAAATTTTTGTAGGTATATAAAGACACAATACAAGTGTATTCATATACAAATAAAGTTGTATTCATAATGTTCCACTCATACCATAATACACGTTTAACTTTTGTTCTAGGAGTTACGCCTGTGTTACACTTAGCTTAACCCCAAAAATAGGTTTTATCAATATGACAATATACTTTGCTCATCTTGTTCCAATGCTCTATCAAATTTCACTAATAACTCTTAACGACTTTAATAAGTTTCAACTATACTATTTCACCACAGTTAAGTCATTTCTTATCCATGACTTAAAGATTAAGACAATCCAATGGCATAAGAGCTATAGAGAAGTTTATGTAGACATCAAATACCAACTTTGACCCATAAGCTCTTAATAACTTTTAACTTTACTCATAAGTATTCTACTCAACTAATAGCTCTTAATGAACCTATAAACAACTTAATAAGCTCTTAGATTACTTATTTCACCATGGATTGCTTAATTCCATTGAATTCACAAGTTGGACGACAAAAAGTAGAACTACAAAATGTACAAAGAAAAGAAAAAACAGGATAGATAACACAATTAAAAATAATATAATTAAAAATCTTTATTAATTAAGGACTTTTGATATGAAAATCGTTTGTCAAATTTTATCGCTTTTGTCCCTATGACCAATTTTTGTTGTTAATGTCCAAAGTTTGTTAAGTTTATTTTATTTTTGCACTTATTACCTATAAGTAATAGCATGTTTTCAGGGATGAAACCAAAAAATTTAACAAACTTAAAGGCTTTCATCTCAAATTCGAAAACATATCGTCGGGTAAAAATATAAAAGATTTACAAATTTAAGGTGTTATTATTAGTTTTATTTTATTTTATTTTGTTTGCAAATATTTGTTCATACTTTTTTTTTGCAAATTTGTAAACTTAAAATGCAAAAATGATTTTTTTGGACAAACTTTAGTCATTAACATACCGACAATTGTGAAAGACAAAACCGTCATTGACAAACTTAAAAAAATTATGTCAAAAACCCGTTAACCGGTGTATGGTTCTTCTTGCTCGTCAATTTAATTACATAACATTTTTCATTGCAAAATCATAAGTTCTATATTTAATGTTCAAATCATTATATTTAATTTTGAAAGCATTAATTACATAATTTTGTTGTATGAATTTGGGAGAGTTTTTAGATTCATTTTTGCGTAATTTATAAATTTCGGTTTTCTTTTGATTTAACGCACTTATTTTTATTCACATGAGTAGAATTTATTTGACATTAATTCTAGTCATGTATGCAAAAAAACGTAAACCTTATTCATGTATTCATATAACTATTTTTTTTACAAAATGAATCATGTATGAAACAATCTTAAATATTTATGAATCGTACTGAATAGCTTTTGAAAAAAAAAATGAATAAATATTTCATGTATGAATGAAATTGTATAGTTTTTATAGTTGTATTCATTTATTAAAACATTCGAAAGTCTTGAATATTTTTGCAATCATTATGATGTTTTAATGTATTAACTAAAAAATACAAACAGTCTTTCTCATGGATATAAATAAAACATAATAATTCAACTCATTTTTGAAATGGGAAAAAATCGAAATGTCTGGTTTATGAAAATAGAAAAAGAGAAAACAAATGAATTCTATATTTTTTGGGATAACATACGTACTTTTTTTTTTTTTTTGAACAACACAGAAATTCATTGAGAGCTAGAAAGAAGAACAAAGGACGAAGCCCACCATTACATCCGTTGGTTCCCATCAAAGGGGATAAAATACGTACCTGTTGGTCTTTTTTTTTAATTGTCGATTATTGACAAAAAAAAGATACATTCCGATTTTAGTGGAACAAAAATCAATCAAATATTTAATGTGGTAGAGTACAAACTACAAATAACTGTTTCATATGCACGCTAGAACAATATCATAATTGGGTTACTTTTTGGAGACATGAATCACATGGCTTAGTTTCAGGCGAAGAGAATAACCATTGATCGACTCGGTATTCTTTTCGCATCAATTATAATTCTCAACTTCTTATGAGAATCGATGAGGATGATGTGGCACGACAAGTCACGACGTGAACACCGCCCTACTGGCTGCCACAGAAACTCTCTCTCTCTCTCTCTCTCTCTCTCTCTCTCTCTCTCTCTCTCTCTACCAAAACCGTGGTTGTGATGGTGTTGGTGGAGTGGTGTTGTCATAGGGTGTCCACCCTCTTTGGCAAGTTCGCTGCTTTGCATACCGGATGACCTAAGAGATAATTAAGAGTACTATAAGAAGATATATGGGTACTAAATTCATTGTCAAACGATGTAAAAACAAAAGCAAAAATGGTGTATATGAAATCTGTATGACTGCATCCTGAAAGCTCCAATTTCATCAAACCAATCTTCAAGACTTCAACCTATAAGGATCTTATCATTGATTAGTTAAAAACCAGACATAGAGCTAAAAAATCTAAATAAAGTTGGAGTTGAAATTACTTACAACAATAACTAGTTCTAAACTCAAACAGGAGAAAAGGGTTCATGAATTGTTAGTACATAAATTTCAAACAAAACTTCTTCATGATAACTTTGATAGCTGCTCTTAATTAGAAGGATAAATTTAGATCGCAAGTGAAAAGACACCAGCTACAAACCGTGTTGGCTAGAGTTGAACCCTAAGCTCCCACAGATAGTAGCACGGTGTCATCTCACCTGCGATCCAAATTTACCCTCTTTGATTTATAGCTCCCATGGATTCACATGTCGCCATTTTTCATCTGTTGGATCATATGACTAAAAATATAAGGGTGTGTTATATTTAGAAAGAGCAAATCAGGGTTTTCTCTTCTTTTTGTTAGGGAATGGAGGTGGAAAAGAAGATCTTACATAATTTCTCCTTCACAAAAACCTGTACTTATAGCCTATAGGCCCTCCTCATCCCCACCCCTCACCCCTAGTAAAATTTATATACATTAATCAACCAGTTGAATTAAATTAAATTAAATATGTAATAAAAGTGATGTAAAAAAGACAAAGAAGCCTACGTCGCAACGACAGACGTCACTTATTCCGTTA